>NC_069499.1:219397401-219459901 GCF_027579735.1 Bombina bombina
AGAATGTCCTTTTGCCTTTGGGAAAGAACCAGATTTTGAAGTGCCGCTGAGGCACAAGCAAGGCCTGCATGACTCACCCACGTGGCTTAACTACTTTTACACCAACTAGCCATTTCACACATCATATAAGCTGCCCCCCGACTGCAGCTCAGCAGTGCCACATAGAGGCATAAAGCCATAACGCTGAAAATAAAACCATTTGAACTTTGCTATTATACTCTCCCTCTCTACTGCCCTTCATATGAAGGTTGACAAATATTTCAAGCCTCTTTCTATTGCATTTGAGAGCAAGATGACTTCAAAGTCTAAACAAGCAGATAGGAGACAACGACACGTCACAGAGGCGCAGATTGACAACCCTCCCTCACCAAGTTCCTCTCACTTACCAGCTAGTGATTCCACAAACCTCATGCAAGAACTAAAATCTTTCTTCCTGCCTAAGATGGAATCTCTCCAGGCAGGCATGGACACTTTAACTAGTGAGGTGCGCCATTTTTCAACAAGGATGAATCAGGCAGAGCAGAGGATTTCAGACTTGGAAGACCGCCAAGATACCACTTCTACCTCCCTCCGACAACTACTACGCCAAAACCAAGCGCTCCAAGACAAAGTCGACGATCTGGAGAATCGTAGTAGACGTAATAACCTCCGTATAATCGGAATACCAGACAGCATCAAGAACAAAGATCTATTGGAGTTCACAGCACTCACGTTTCCCAGACTATTAGGCATAGACCCGGATCGCCTTCCAATAGATGTGGAAAGAGCGCACCGCATCGGCCCAGACAACGGCCTCTCTACTGCCAAAGCCACAAAACCCCGACAGGTCATATTTAAATGTTTAAACTACCAGGAAAAACTGACTTTGCTATGGGCCTACAGGTCACACAAGGCAGATATCATCTACGAGGGGAAAAAACTTTTTTTTCAGCAGATGTATCCAAAATGCGCAAAGAATTCGCCCCTTATTGCTCCCAACTATATGAAGAAGGTAGGCAAGTTGCACTTCTTTACCCCGCCAAACTCAGGCTACAGACCCCTAGGGGTACCAAGTTCTTCCGTTCCCCTAAAGAATTGAAAGCTTATCTAGAAGAAGAAAAGCAGCAACAAACTGATCCATAGAACAAATTGTTTCCCTCATTTACATACATATAAGACTCCTTTTTAAGATGGAAGGTTCTGGACATAGGTGTCTTCGGACACAAGAGGCACTAGCGGCCGAAGAACTCCACACCACTACTGTGGCTACTCTTTGGAGCACCACTCTTCAAGACGCTGTTCTACCTCAGGAGGGGGTTCCTCTGAGAACTCACCCTCTCAATCCTGGGACTGCTACTACACCAAGAAATAAGTTTGTAGAAACTGTTGGTTATTGTGTGTTTTATTGTTTTTGTTCCTGTGTTTATTTTTGTTTTTGTTTTTTTATTTCCAAATTTTGTAATGTTCAATGTACTGCATATTTGCTCTGCCTAGTCAATATCAAGCTTTCCCTTCTGGCCTTAAACTACAGTGTAAAGTCTGACCCCTATGATGCACCACACCAGAAACACCCATCACCTATATGTCTCAACATTATCATGTGTATTAATCAATCTCCTTTTTTTTTTATAGCAGAGGGCATGGCTGTTATGCTCGGCAGATGGGTTGACTGGAGACTGACACTTAGACCTCAGATGAATCACCCAGATCGATTACTTATCAGCCATGCCTGTGAGTCCTTCCCTCCATCACGCTACATATCATGCCACATGCAAACCAACACCCTGTCTTACCGACACCTCTCTTTTGACACTTTACCCACACACACGACTGGTGGCAGTAACCCACCCCCCCACCGACAAATATACCTGCTGCCCCCACCCCCCCACAAATTACTCCAATGACCATGAAACTTAATGTGATATCCTGGAATGTAGGGGGAATAACATCCCCAACTAAAAGAAGTAGAATCCTCCAGTACCTTAATTCCATTCATGCAGACATTGCACTGCTACAGGAAACACACCTCACTGCAGAAGAACATGAAAAATTAAAGATTAGATGGGTGGGACAAATTATGTACTCGCCGTCAGAGGGGAGAAAGCGTGGGGTAGCAATTCTAATACGGAAAAATTTACCGCTGACCTTTTCTAACACCAAAATTGATAAACAGGGACGCTATATCTTCACCACACTTCACATTCACACCAGCACTTTCCAGCTATGTAATGTATATGGCCCAAACCACTCTGATCAGGCCTTCTGGTCATCCCTCCAGTCACTCATTGCCCTACACTCAGATTCACCAGTAATAGTAGGTGGGGACTTCAACATGGCTCAAGCCCTCCCACTTGACAGGTTTTTTGACCCATCACATCCCAGCACAAAGAAGGGAATCCACTCCAAACATAGAAAAGAAACGCAAATTATAACTAATTTTAGAGACGGATTGGGGTTACACGACTTATGGAGATCTCAACATCCCGACCAAAGGGACTACACGTGTGTCTCTAAGATGCATCATACTTTCTCCCGAATCGACTACTTTCTCACATCCCCCCAAATCACCCCTAGCATACTGAACACATCTATTCTTCCAATTACGATCTCAGATCATGCCCCCATACGACTAACGCTTCAACCTTTTAGAACAGAATCCCAAGAACGAAAATGGAGGTTTCCCTCACATTTATACTCCAATGCAGATTTTAAACAACACCTAAAGGCATATTGGTTTGAATACACCCTGGATAATGAGCAACACAGAACCAATCCTGACCTGTTCTGGCATGCCTCTAAGGCGGTCATCAGGGGCAAAATCACAGCATATACAGCCCACCATTTTAAATCCCAAAAGAAGGTCACCACACAACTCCTTTCAGATCTAACCACTGCATACAATGCTTACCTAGCAAGCCCTACAGAGACTAATCGCCAAAGATACTACACGGTTAAAAAAGACAGAGACACGCACTTACAGATCCTAGACCATAAATTTAACTTGCACAGGCAAGGCAGGTTCTATCGCCACGGTAACAAAGCTGGCAAACTCCTGGCGAACTTAGTAAGACTACACACGCCCAAATCCATTATAACAGCAATTAAGTCAGGGGACAATCTCAAAACAGACACTAAAGATATAATGCAAGTATTCACATCTTATTACAAATCCCTGTACACCAGGCAAAACATCAGAAAAGTGGATAAGAATATGTTTTGGCAAAAAATTAAAGTACCCCAGCTGTCAGATACTCAGAGAGACAGCCTGAATTCTCCCATACATACACAAGAGGTGTTACGAGCTATTGGAAATTCCAAAATAGGGAAAGCGGCAGGCCCAGACTCTCTACCAATTGAATATTATAAGATTCTTAGCACAGACATAGCCCCAACCTTGGCCACCACATATTCTGCCTATCTATCAGGGAAAGCCACGCCAGATGCAAGGTTTACAGATGCCAACATTTGCATACTTCCGAAACCACACAGAGACCATACACAACCCTCCTCGTACAGACCGATCTCATTGCTCAACAGCGATTACAAGCTGTTCACTAAAATCTTGGCAGACAGGTTAGCAAACATACTACCGAACATAATACATCCTGACCAGACTGGTTTCATCAAACACCGCACCTCAGTGATCAACATCAGAAAGACACTAGCTGTTATATCCCATTATAATAACCCACATTACACAGACACACAGAAACCCAGCATTGACGCGTGCCTTCTCGCCATCGATGCCGAGAAGGCATTTGATAGAATAGAGTGGGATCACCTGTACACCTCTTTGGAAAAGTTTGGCATATCTGGGAATTTCCTTACTGTACTCCAAACATTATACACGTCACCTTCAGCTTCTATAATCATTAATGGCCAACTATCCTCACCGTTCCTTCTAGATAGAGGAACCAGGCAGGGTTGCCCCCTGTCTCCTTTGCTTTTTAACTTAGCAATAGAACCATTGGCATGTTATATTCGCCAATGCAGTGAAGGCTTAAAAATCCATAAACAGACAATGCACTTATCCCTGTATGCCGACGACCTTTTGTTATATATCCCCAACCCACACACTAATGTACCCAAATTGCTACACATGCTACACGAATTTGGGGAATTCACGGGCTACAAAGTCAACACGGATAAATCTGAATTAACATGGCTGCTTAACACCCAAAAAAATCCATTACAGGGCACAGACTTGAAAGTGACCACAGGAACCTTCACCTATTTAGGGATCCTCTTACATATAAACACTAACAAACTATACCACCTAAACATAGGAAATACAATAACCCTCATTCACAATCAAATGAAGGGGTGGAAAAACCTACCCCTGTCCACTACGGGTAGGATCCATCTCTTAAAAATGATCATCCTACCAAAGTTGCTTTATCCCCTTCAGATGCTCCCTCTCCTAATGACAAAGCGGGATCTCAGTGGTCTAACCACCCTATTTGGCAAGTTTGTCTGGAATCAAGGGAAACCAAGGATAAACAGACTTCAACTGGCAATGCCAATCCACTCAGGTGGGCTTAGCCTCCCCAATATTATATGGTACAACTGGGCATCCCTGATCAAGGTTGTGGTGGGATGGTTGTAGCAAACAGACTATTTTTGTCCCCCCGTAGAAGGTGACTTACTAGCACCAATACACCCAGCTTTCTTGCCACACACACAGCTCTCATCCCTCCCCCCGCATATAAAACACAGCATACTATTTAGGGATCCGATGAGGGCCTGGGCTAAACTCTGTAAAACATGGGGAATGGAATTCACATTCAGTAAATATCTGCCTCTACAAGGCAACCCCAATTTCATGCCAAGATACACTACAGCAGTTTTTAAAATGTGGGAACGCAAGGGACTAAAGATGGTGGCACAATTACTCAATCCTACCACACATCAGGTACTCACCTTCTCTGACCTACAAGCCCAATACACTCTCCCCAACACGCACAGATTCGCCTGCTTTCAAAGTAGGCACTATGCACAGAATATCCTACCTGCAGGACTAACTTCGCCAGGGTTAACCAAGATAGCCGCACTTTGCAATCTGGCTACTCTAGGAACGCACTCCATTACATCTATCTATAAGCAAATAGTAGCACACAATGAGACACAGACATTGCAGGAAATAGTAGCTAAATGGCAAGGACAAAGAATCCCTGAGGTCACGCAGGAACAAATCACCCACAGCATACAAGCAGTCAGAGCAGCCACCCTGTCTTCAAACCTGCGTGAAACACAAGTGAAATTCCTGCACCAGGCATATATCACACCTAAAACTAGAGCGAAATGGGTTCCAGAGGCATCTAATACATGTCCTAAATGTATGGCTCCCACGCCGGACCTGATACACCTGATCTGGGATTGCCCCAAATTGCAAAGGTATTGGGGCAAAGTTAAATTCTGGTTGTCAAAAATGCTCAAAACTAACATATCTTTGGCCGCAACAAACATACTCTTCTTTCAAGACACTGACTTACCCTCTAGACGCCACAAGTTCTTTAACCTAGTTGTTTTAATGGCCAGAAAACTAATGTTACAATACTGGGCTAGAAACAGGGAACCCCCCTTCAAAAAACTGACTCACGCAGTGTATCAACAGCTTTTGATAGAACAAGTAGACGCACAAGGGGACCACGATGCCAGAATAAAATTATTTATAAACAAGTTGGAACCGTACTTGCTGTATTTACCGAAAGACTTAAGAGAAAGACTCCTACGCCCCTTTCAAAACACTGTATTCATGCTTAACGAAAACCTACATGGTCGATGGTGCTCGCTGAGCCCTGAAGCAGATACTTGACAGAACATGACTGACATAACAAGTGGCTAACTGCCTGAATGACTGGGCCTGGGGCCACTGACTAAACCCATCCGCAGATGCATATGCATATAAGTATTCATACATAAAATGGTATTAACATTGTTTATTTTACTATTGATAGTATCGCACCCGACTACCTCCTAGATAACGGAGATCATACTCCAGTATTCAGCATAAGGGATCTGAACAGGTACAACAAAAAGGATCATATGAAGAGCATTACACCAGTGTTAATAAGTAACTTCATTGTTGTACAAACAACGCCTCCCTGATCATCTCTCCCCCTCCCCTAATACGCCCGGTTATGCCCAACGGTATACAACCCAATTAATACCAATGATCAATATCTGTCACTGTTTATGTTTTTGTATTGTTTTATTTGTTGTTTTGTTTATTTAAATGTTACATTAACACACAGAGCTTGGCCACTCCACATGGTTCAAGAATAGACTTTTGGACTCTAAGCAGTTTTTGTTATGGTGACGAGACTGTACTTTGTTGCCTACAACATGTCTTACAATGTTAAATATTGTGCACAACTGTGTGGTGTTGTTCAAGTTTCTCTGTGGAAAAATTTTCAAAAATAAAGTTATAAAAAAACCCAAAACTAAATACTTACCTATAAAATAAACCCTAATATAGCTACAATATAACTAATAATTATACTGTAGCTATTTTAGGATTTATTGTTATTTTACAGGCAAATTTCAATTTATTTTAACTAGGTACAATAGCTATTAAATAGTTATTAACTATTTAATAGCTACCTAGTTAAATAAAGACACATTTACTTGTAAAATAAATCCTAACCTAAGTTACACCTAACACTACACTATCATTAACTAAATTATTCCTATTTAAAACTAAATACTTACCTGTAAAATAAACCCTAAGATAGCTACAATGTAATTAATAATTACATTGTAGCTATTTTAGGATTTATATTTATTTTACAGGTAACTTTGTATTTATTTTAGCTAGTTAGAATAGTTATTAAATAGTTATTAACTTTTTAATAACTACCTAGCTAAAAGAAATACAAAATTACCAGTAAAATAAATCCTAACCTAAGTTACAATTAAACCTAACACTACACTATCATTAAATTAATTAAATAAATTAGCTACAAATAACTGCAATTAAATAAACTAACTAAAGTACAAAAAATAAAAAAAACTAAGTTACAAAAAATAAAAAGTTACAAACATGTAAAAAATATTACAACAATTTTAAGCTACTTACACCTAATCTAAGCCCCCTAATAAAATAACAAAGCCCCCCAAAATAAAAAAAATGCCCTACCCTATTCTAAATTACAAAAGTTAACAGCTCTATTACCTTACCAGCCCTTAAAAGGGCCTTTTGCGGGGCATGCCCCAAAGTATTCAGCTCTTTTGCCTGTAAAAAAAAAAATACAACCCCCCAACATTAAAACCCACCACCCACACACCCCTACTCTAACCCAAACCCCCCTTAAATAAACCTAACACTACCCCCCTGAAGATCATCCTACCTTTAGCCGTCTTCAGCCAGCCGACCACCGATGGAACAGAAGAGGACATCTGCAGCGGCCGGAGTCATCATCCAAGGGGCGCTGAAGAAGTCTTCCATCCGATTGAAGTCATCATCCAAGGGGCGCTGAAGAGGTCTTCCATCCGATTGAAGTCTTCATCCAGGCGGCGTCTTCAATCTTCATCCATCCGGAGCGAAGCGGAGCCATCTTCAGACGAGCCGACGCGGAGCCATCTTCTTCCACCAACGACTTCCCGACGAATGACGGTTCCTTTAAGTGACGTCATCCAAGATGGCGTCCCTCGAATTAAGGTAGGAAAAATCTGATTGGCTGATTGAATCAGCCAATCAGATTGAAGTTCAATCCGATTGGCTGATCCAATCAGCCAATCAGATTGAGCTCGCATTCTATTGGCTGATCGGAACAGCCAATAGAATGCGAGCTCAATCTGATTGGCTGATAACTAGCAAACATAGTCAGATTGTGCCGAACTTGCGTTCGGAACATCTGGAGTGACGTAAGAATCGATCTGTGTCGGACTGTGTCCGGCGGATCGAAGCTTACGTCACTATATTCTACTTTTGCCGGGAAGCAGGGCTTGATAACTAAGGTGAATCAGCCGCGCCACAAATACGCTGTGGAATTCCAGCGTATTTGAGGTTGACGGCTTGATAACTAGAGGCCTCTGTATTTAAAAGTTTCAAAATAGCTTTACTGTGTGACGTTTCGAGGCTTTCACCCCTTCCTCAGACGGAAGCCTGAAATTAGCTTTACCTAAGCAGCAACTAGAAATCTATCTCCTACTGATGAGTTCTAAAAGAACGAAACAGGCTGTCTAGTGAGTGGTTTCTGTGTTGCTGCAATAGTCCTGTTAAGGGATCGCTGTGTTAAAACAGTATTTGAAGCAAAAAAACTGAGATTTTGCATATCTAATTTGCATATCTTACCCAGAATCCTCTGGTGCATCGGTAACAATGTATGTGGAGTTTTACTGTGGAAAACACAAGCGGGGAACTTGCCTAGATGTTCTAATTTTCTATGCAAAACTTTGTATTGATTATATATATATATATATATATATATATATATATATATATGTGTGTGAAAAAGGATGATTATAACTGCGCCTTCAGAAGGAGTGTCCTCATGCGCATGTAAATGAGAGGCAGATAAATCTCATTATAGTGGTATACAATAGAAGAATTTAAACAGGTGATAATTAAACTCTTACCTGTATAGACCACAGGGGAAGGTGGTCAGCATTGTATATCACTCCTGGTTGGTGTTGTCCTGGCTGTTGGTGTCCTGTGAATGACTGCAGTATGGATAAACGGAATCGCTAGGAATATATATATAACACTGCTCTGTAATGTTGGACAGAGAGTGAGAACAAGGGGATATTCCTGATTTAAGTTTATTAATTATGCTTAAAAATGCTAAAAAGTGACAAGTAAAATGCTAAATACATGCGCTGTAAACAATGTAAACAAATTTAAGCAAATTAAATAAAAACATCCAATTTATATAAATGTTGTAAAAATCGCTAAAACAATAAGAATAAAAAAAGAAAACTAAGTTAAAATAGAGATAACAATAGAAATAAAAATAGAACCGCTATTGGCTGGCGTGCCGAGCGGAATGAAGAAATAATTTAAACAAATAACAGAGAGACTATATGGCTAATATATGTACACACTGTCAAGTCTTGTAGTATAATTATCTATAAAAAGATACTATTTTAGTATGGTGCAGACCCTATAGACATAATATCAACGAACTAACAGTAAGATTAGGATACATCATAATAAATGATCCTTTAAAAGAATATGTAATTTTTTAAAAAAAAGAGTGCTTTATCCCCTATTCTTTTAAATGATAATTTATTATGATGTATACTGTTCCTTATCTTACAGTTAGTTCTTTGAGATATATATATATAATTACTATGATTCCCCAATCTCTTTTACTCCCCCCCCCCCCCTGTATTACATACAGTTATACTTATTTAGGCAGTAGTAATAGAATGTTGCTATTTTATTGCATATGTTCTTTTATTGCTTACATTGCAGTTCTAAACATCTTCTGTAAAGTTTGGCATGCTGTGTCACTACTGATGTCATTTATGAGTCTGTTGCATACCTCCCAACATAAAGATCTGTGAATCATTATAAGTTGGCCTTATTAAATAGTCAAATTTGCTTTGTTCTGTTGGTATTCTTTGTGGAAAACTAAACCTAGGAAGGCTCATATGCTAATTCCTAATCCCTTGAAGGTGCCGCCTCTTACATCAATGTATTTGACAGTTTTTCACAGCTAGAGGGCTTTCGTTTATGTGTGCCATATAGATAACATTGTGCTCACGCCTATGGAGTTACTTATTAGAGGGCACTAATTGACTAAAATGCAAGTCTGTCAAAAGAATTGACAGGCTTAGATACAAGGTAATCACAGAGGTAAAAGTATATTAATATAACTGTGTTGCTTATGCCAAACAGGGAATGGGTAATAAAGGGATCATCTATCTTTTTAAGATTCTTTTTAAACAATAATAATTCTGGAGTAGACTGACCCTTTAAATAAGTACATTATACTTGGCATGTTTTGTATATGGTTAAATAACAAACGGTGTGAGGGTTGGGGGGGGGGGGGCTGCTTTGCCTTAAAATGCCCGTGACTATTTTTGGTCCCAGTCCAGCCCTGGAGAATACCGTTTTTAAAATGTTTCCAATTTAGTTCTATTAAAAATTTGCTTAATTCTCATGTTATTCTGTGTTGCAGAGATATCTAGATAAATGTGGACATGTCTGGGGCACTACATGAAAGGAAATAGTGCGGCCATCTAGTGCTCTGGCTAATGTAAAACATTTTTGCAAAACTGCTGTCATATAATGCTGCAGACATGTACACACTCCTGAACTTTCCTTACCTGCTTTTCAACAAAGGATAACAAGAAAATTAAGAGACTTTCACAATAGAAGTACATTGGAAAGTTTAAAATGGTATGTTCTGTCTGAATAATGAAATAAACATTTTGAGTTTTATGTCCCTTTAAGGAAACCTACAGATTTCATAGCACATATTTTTTTTTTTTCCAGAGAAATATTACAGGCATACTAATTAATTTGAAGGAACATGCTACCCACATTTTAAAGCAGTTGAAAGTGATGCAGCATAGATTTAAACTGCTGACTATAAAATATCACCTGAACAAAATGCAAGATATTTACCTCTAAATTTCCTCAGTAGCCACATCCCATTGTAAATGGATTTTCAGCAGCCAATCAGGATGCTAGCCCCAGGATTTGCAAGGGAGTGTGTATCTGGCATGTGCCAGAACCGTCATGGTAATGTAAGGCCTTCGCCTGGAATGGATCTAAGGGTTAAGGCCCTTATGAGAGTGAGCTGGCTGGTGTTGCATTGTGATGTGAGTGGTTACTCACTGGTATAAATGTTGAGGGATGATAGGCTTCATCTTCTTTTGCCTGCATCCTGAAAACTGTTTGCTTCTTCTCGGTCATGGATGGAAAGTGGCTTCCATTAGGGTTAGTCGACCTAGATGTGGTAAGCTCAGAATTGTTTTTTTCACTCCCCTCAGTCGGTCATGCTTTACGATGTGACATTCTGGTATCTCTAAGAATTGGAGTTGTCATTGTGTACATCCTAGCATGGGGGACGGTCTGGGCTCAGGCTATCGACAGAATATATGAGTGACGGCCTTTGAGGAGGGAGCGATGTCCCCAGGTCCGAGCCTGGGGGGCTCCTCTGGGAAAGCAGTGGGCCAAAGAGATCAGTTTAACATCCTTGTTCCAACTCAGGCGTGGTAGTTAGGTTCCGCCGTGCGAATCAGCCTGGGTCCAGACCAGCTTTGCAAGGATTTCTAGTACTAGGGCCCGCTTGCAAGCAGCTTTGGTTACCTTTAAGGTAAAGAATTATTTAATGTTTGCCTTTTTATAATAAAAGTGAACTTGCGGTCATGAGATTTCACTGTAAAATAAAGTGTGACCTCAGCACTGATGAAGCTGATTGGCTGTTTTTTTTTCTTCCAACATGCAGCAGACATCCCAACTCTCCCTGAAGTTCAGGGAGTCTCCCTCATTATAATAGCGGCTCCCTGATGCCAGCAAATGAAATGCAATCTCCCTGACACTACAAGTAGCATGATCCAACGTGGCCCAAATCTGGAAAGTTTCCAAAGGAATGCCTTTAGTTGCAGGGACTTCATCAAGCAGGAAGGCGTTGTCACAGCTAGTGTGTCTTTACTTTCAGTGTATTGCGTGTCTGCCACCCTCCCTCCTGCTGTTTGGAGACGGTGATAAGGCTCTTGGGGGAGGAGGAGAATCATCAGCAGCAACATTGCCTGCAGCATAGGCTGAGTGAGAACTGAGAAAAAGGGCAAAGAGAGTGCGCCCCTGTTAGGGAGGAGATAGACACCCCTGCTGCCAGTTCCTTATCAAATTGACCCTACTGTGAGTACAAAACATAATTACAATTAGCCTCTCAAACTCAAAATCACACATGCTCCCAGACACAAAAGCCGAAAGTCGTAAAGGGACAACTATACTGAGTACTTCACAAGCTGAGGAGCTATGAAACCCTCAAAGCATGGATCAGTAATCAAAAAGCCCCCACTGATTTTAATAAAATAAAAAACAAATACTAACTTATTAACTGCACGTAATTAAACTTTGTATTCTTAAATATATGAGCATTCAGCAAGCATACGATCACTGGAAAATAGGTTTGTTGTATGTGGTTGTGCAACAAAGCTACTTTTTTTAATGTGAGTTTAGTGGGAAGCTACTTTAATGATAAGTCTCTATCTTATTTAGGGTTTCCAGGTGTCCAATATATAACCGGGGGTGGGGTGGGGGGGCGGGGCACAGCATGCAGCGCAGTAGCTGGTGAAGCCACCTCCCTGAAATGAGTTTTTGCAGGTTGGGATGTCTGATGCAGCTTACAATAGCTACACTTACTATTGTGAGCAGCTGAAGACATTTTGAGGTAAAATTTCTTAATTTTTTACATAGAGATGCTCAGGTGATATTTTCTTGTCAGCTTTTTACTGTTATACTGCATCACTTTCGAATGATTTAGCATATAGGTATAATGTCCCTTTAAATACAAAATGTAGTTATATTAAGATAGATGAATCCCTTTAATACATTTCCTGAATTAGGAATTAGTAGTATTTGAAGATTTTATTCACTCAGAAAATAAGCATATACAGTAAAAAAAATATGTTTTTCTGTCATTCTGGCTGAAGTATCAGATAATCCCTAAGACTTTGGCACAAAAAAAAAATGCTTGGCACAGATAACATTTTTATCGTGATCATCTACAGGTTAAAACATGCTGACAACGCCCCAAATGCACTTTTTGGCGCCCAGAATTTGTCAAGACAAACAAGACAGAAGTGTTGGTATTTTTACATTTAAAGCAGTTCTTGTGTTTTGGCTTACTATGCTTTCTCATGTTAAAAGAATTGTGAAGAAACAAAATCCTCTGTGCTATGGTTTGTTTTTGTTCCAACTTGAAAACGGGACTCACAGCTGCTGGGAACTGCATCTTTCTTAAGTGGCCCTGTTATTAATTTCTTTTGGTTATTTGCAAATTTTTGGCAACAGAGAATTGTGCTCCCAAGATTGCTTTAGTAATCAAGTTGTAGAATTAATTTGTTTTTTCATGTTTATTAAACTGAAGCCTAAACAGAGTGGTTGGTTTTTACTAGTTGGCATTTCTGTTGTTCTCCACAATAAACATCTTCATTTTATGGACTTACTTTTGTTTCCTTTTTTATATATGCACAGACTCAATATGATATCTTGGGTATAGATTTTTGTGATGGAAAGTCAAAGAACAGGAACTAAGTTAAACAGATAATAACCTGACAAAACCACTTCCCATCACCATAATAGTAATCTTAAAAACATATCACTTTCCAGAGATAATATAAAGAAAACAGAATTTAAAGCAAAATAATATTACTGCAATCTATAAGAAAAAGATGAACTGAGATAACCATTATACCGCTGATTTGTAGCCACAGTTAGAAATTTATTTTAACAATACTAGCTTTTATATAAACATTATTGTACAGGCAGTGAAATGTGACAAAGTATATTGGTTATGGATATGTAGAGACACCAAGAGAAATAGTCAAGAGACTTAGTGCTAAGTAAGTAAACGCTTTCGATTGAGCGCAATTGAATTTATCGCGTGTTGGGGTAGCGTGACTTCAGAGCTTTGGTTATGTTAAGTGAGGCTAAGAGGCCTACTTATCAAGCCGTCAACTATGCTGCATTCGACGGCACCAATACGCTCGCCTAAGATCGCCTAACATTGCTGCCGCGGACCTGAAAACACTCTCCATATTTAACAAAAAAGCTGTCAAAAAGCCGCGCACCAAGTACGGGGCAATAAGCAGTGGACTGTTGTTAACTAACAGTCATCGATCTCGCTGCTATTTGGCTTTTTCACAGCTTTATTTGCATACTGTCACTAAACACCACCACTATACTAAACTGTTTAACCACTATCCCGCCGCTCCCGGACCCCGCCGCAACTAAATAAAGTTATTAACCCCTATCCCGCTGCTCCTGGAGCCCACCACAAATCTAATAAAGTTCGCCATAAACTAAATAAACCATCGCCATAAACTAAATAAACCTATTAACCCCTAAACCTAACAACCCGCTAACTTTATATTAAATATTCTCAACTCATCCCTATCTTATAATAAAATTAAACTTACCTTTAGATTTAAATTAAACTATATTAAACTATATTAAACTAATAATTAATCTACCCTAACTATTAGACTAAAATTACATTAAACTATATTAAACTATTAATTAATCTACCCTATTAGACTAAAATTACATTAAACTATATTAACCCTTTGACTGCTAAGCCATTTCCCACCTGGGTGCTAATATTTTCTTTTTCTTTTTTTCTTTTTGATTTTTTTTTTTTTACTTTTTTATTTATTTTTGCAGACCCCCCCAAGACTTACACTGTTGGAAAGGTTAGGCGCGATTACCTTTCCAACAGTGGGTCTTGGGGGTCTGTAGCTGCTTAGATGCCTGAGATACAGGCTTCTAAGCAGCATGGCCCCTCCTCCTATACTTAACATTGTTAAGTATAAATAAAGTTGCGCGGTGACGTCATCACGTAATTGCGTGTGACGTCACTGCGCATCACATGAAGCCCCGGCGATGCCTGTCACTCTACAGGCATGATCGCCGGGGTAGCAGCATTAAGGAGCCCCCAGATCTCCCTCAAGGTGAGAGTGTGCTCATGACGGCTCTGAGCCATCATTAGCTCCAGAGTGAGAAACTCTGTGATGGCTCAGAGCCGTCATTAGCACTCAAAGGGTTAAACTATTAACCTCTTAAGGACATATGACGGAATTTTTCCGTCATAAAACAATTGAGCAAACTGAAAGCTGTGTCCTTAAAGGGTTAATTAACCTACCCTAACTGTTATACTAAAATTACATTAAACTATATTAAACTAATAATTCATCTACTCTAACTGTTATTCTAAAACTACATTAAGCTACAAATTAAATTAACTATATTATATATTTAAACACCTAACCCTACTCAAATAATTTAAATCTACAATGAAAAAATTATAAAGTTACAAAAAAACTAACAACTAAGTTACAAAAAATAACAAACACTAAGTTACACCCCCCCCTACTAAGTTACTCAAAATAAAAAATGATTTATCAAATATTTAAACTTATTACACCTAATCTAAGACCCCTACGAAAATAAAAAAGCCCCCCCAAAATAAAAAAATCTTAACCTACAATAAGGGCATTTACCCAAAGAAATCAGCTCTTTTACCTGTAAATAAAAAATACAAATATCTCCCCCAACAGTAACACCCACCACCCACACAACCAACCCCCCAAATAAAAACCTAACTAAAAAAACTTAAGCTCCCCATTGCCCTGAAAGGGGCATTTGTATGGGCATTGCCCTTAAAGGGCATATAGCTCTATTGCTGCCCAAGCGATAACCTAAAAATAAAACCCACCCAATAAACCCTTAAAAAAAACACTAACCCCCAAAGATCCACTTACAGTTTCTGAAGAGTCGACATCCATCCTCAACGAAGCGGCAGAAGTCCTCATCGAAGCCGGCAGAAGTCTTCATCCAAGCCCGCAGAAGTCTTCCATCTATTTTCATCCTTTTCAGGGCAATGGGGAGCTTAGTTTTTTTTAGTTAGTTTTTTATTTGGGGGGGTTGGTTGTGTGGGTGGTGGGTTTTACTGTTGGGGGGGTATTTGTATTTTTTATTTACAGGTAAAAGAGCTGATTTCTTTGGGGCAATGTCCCGCAAAAGGTCCTTTTAAGGGCCATTGGTATTTTATTGTAGGTTAGGGGTTTTTTTTATTTTGGGGGGGGGGGCTTTTTTATTTTCATGGGATTTCATAGGGCTCTTAGATTAGGTGTAATTAGTTTAAATATTTGATAATTTATTTTTTATTTTGTGTAACTTAGTGTTTATTTTTTTTGTAACTTGGTGTTTGTTATTTTTTGGAAATTAGTTGTTAGTTTTTTGTAACCTTGTAATTTTTTTATTGTAGATTTAAATTATTTGAGTAGGGTTAGGTGTTTAAATATATAATATAGTTAATTTAATTTGTAGTTTAATGTAGTTTTAGTATAACAGTTAGGGTAGATTAATTATTAGTTTAATATAGTTTAAGGTAATTTTAGTATAACAGAGTAGATAAATTATTAGTTTAATATAGTTTAAGGTAATTTTAGTATAATAGTTAGGCTAGATTAATTAATGGTTTAATATAGTTTATTTTAATTTTAAAGGTAAGTTTTAATTTATTATAAGATAGGGATGAGTTAATATTCAATATAAAGTTAGCGGTTTGTTTAGGGGTTAATAGATTAATTTAGTTTATGGCGATGTGGGGGGCTGGCGGTTTAGAGGTTAATAGGTTTATTTAGTTGCGGTGGGCTCTGGGAGCGGTGGAATAGGGGTTAATAAGTATAATGTAGGTGGCGGCGGTGGCGGGGCGGCAGATTAGGGGTTAATAATATAATGTAGGTAGCGGCGGTGTAGGGGGCGGAAGATTAGGGGTTTTTAGACTCGGGGTATATCTTAGAGACTGTGTTAGGTGTAAATGTAACTTTTATTCTCCCATAGAAATCAGTGGGATTTCTGGCAGCAGCGAACATGAGCTTTGCTGCTTTCAGACTCCCATTGATCCTATGGCATCCGCTGCCTCCAGGGCAGAGGATCGAAAAGCAGGTACGCTGGGCCAGAATAGTGGCCAGCGTACCTGGTAGATATTTGTTAACTAGCAAAAGTTGTCAGATAGTGCTGAATTTGCATTTGGAACATCTGTAATGACCTAAGCATCGATCTGTGTCGGATTGAGACAGACGGATCGTATGTCACGTCACAGATTTAAACTTTTGCCGGTCTGTAGGCTTTGATAACTAAGGGGAATCAGGCTCTCCACAATTACGCTGAGGAATTCCAGCGTATTTGCGGTTGACGGCTTGATAAGTAGGCCTCTAAATCTGAGTATTTAAAAAAAACTCTAGGATTTACCATCACTAAAAATAAACTGGACTTTCAGTTATTACTTTGTAAAAAAGGGTGCTAAACTCACCCTTTCTGTGCCGTGGCCTCCTTGCTAAAGTCAGTGGCTCTGGCCGCTCTCTTTTTACAATGAGGTAATCTTTCCTCCACTAAACCAATAGCTGTGCAAGCATACAGAACACTGTCATATGACTAGCACAGCTATTGGTTTAGAAGTCTTAACTTAGATTTACCATCACTTTAACATATATTGTATAATACAGTTATACTCATAATAATAAAAAATATTTAAAAAAAATACATACAAAGTTATAAAAGCTCAAAGATATGAGGTCTCAGGTGTTAGAAAAAAAACCATGCAAAACATAGAGATGCCCACATTCACATGTACATATGCATTTGTACATTTGTACAAAAATGAGTATACCCCTCACATTTTTGTCTAAACTGTTGGCAATAAAAGTGAGTACACCACTAAGTGGAAATGTCCAAATTGGGCCCAATTAGCCATTTTCTCTCACCTGTGTCATGTGACTCGTTAGTGTTACAAGGTCTCATGAGTGAATGGGGAGCAGTTGTGTTAAATTGGTGTTATCACTCTCACACTTTCTCATACTGGTCACTGGAAGTTCAACATGGCTCCTCATGGCAAAGAACTCTCTGAGGATCTGAAAAAAAGAATTGTTGCTCTACATAAAGATGGCCTAGGCTATAAGAAGATTGCCAAGACCCTGAAACGGAGCTGCAGCACGGTGGGTAAGATGATACAGTGGTTTCACAGGACAGGTTCCACTCAGAACAGGCCTCGCCATGGTCGACCAAAGAAGTTGAGTGCACGTGCTCAGCGTCATATCCAGAGGTTGTCTTTGGAAAATAGACGTATGAGTGCTGCCAGCATTGCTGCAGAGGTTGAAGGGGTGAGGGGTCAGACTGTCAGTGCTCAGGCCATACGCCACACACTGCATCAAATTGGTCTGCATGGCTGTCGTCCCAGACGAAAGCCTATTCTAAAGAGCATGCACAAGAAAGCCCGCAAACAGTTTGCTGAAGACAAGCAGGCTAAGGACATGGATCACTGGAACTATGTCCTGTAGTCCGATGAGACCAAGATAAACTTATTGGTTCAGATGGTATCAAGCGTGTGGTGGAAACCAGGTGAGGAGTACAAAGACAAGTGTGTCTTGCCTACAGTCAAGCATGGTGGTAAGAGTGTCGTGGTCTGGGCCTGCATGAGTGCTGCCAGCACTGAGGAGCTGCAGCTCATTGAGGGTAACCATAAATGCCAGCATGATCCCCTCCTTTCAGAGACTGGGCCGCTGGGCAGTATTCCAACATGATAACGACCCCAAACACACCGCCAAGATGACCACTGCTTTGCTAAAGAAGCTGAGGGTAAAGGTGATGGACTGCCTAAGCATGTCTTCAGACCTAAACCCTATTGAGCATCTGTGGGGCATCTCAAACTGAAGGTGGGGGAGCGCAAGGTCTCTAACATCCACCAGCTCTGTGATGTCGTCATGGAGGAGTGGAAGAGGACTCCAGTGGCAACCTGTGAAGCTCTGGTTAACTCCATGCCCAAGAGGGTTAAGGCGGTGCTGGAAAATAATGGTGGCCACACAAAATATTTACACTTTGGGCCCAATTTGGACATTTGCACTTAGGTGTGTACTAACTTTTGTTACCAACGGTCTAGACATTAATGGCTGTGTGTTGAATTATTTTGAGGGGACAGCAAATTTACACTGTTATACAGGCTGTACACTCACTATTTTACATTGTAGCAAAGTCTCATATCTTCAGTGTTGTTACATGCAAAGATATAATAAAATATTTGCAAAAATGTGAGGGGTGTACTCACTTTTGTGGGATACTGTATATGTTTATATGTGTGTAAATATGTATTTATATGTCTATATATGTATTTACAGGCATATATATAAATATAAACACATAAATACATATGCATGTATATATATATATATATATATATATATATATACAGAGAGAAGTGCACTCACAGGAACAAACAACTGGCTCAATACCATTGTTAGCCTGTTCTATGGCGATTTACCACCTGGGTGCAGCTTTTTAGCCCAGTAATGCTTTTCACAGAGTAGAACTTTCCTGTAGTATATCAGTCTGATCCCACCTATTATGGTCAGTCCAGCACTGAAATACGAGGCAATTCCTCTCTGAACAAGGAACACAGCAACCCCAGACGATCGGCCTTCGGCCTTCATTGGGCCTCGTCAGTGAGGTGTAGCAGTATTCCTCTAAGCACACTGAGCAAGGAGTCCACGTCTGGTTGCCCCTTTTTCCCATAGGGAGACTAAATACATACAGAGAGTAGTGCACTCACAAGAACGAACAACTGGCTCAATACCAAGCATACCAATGCTTTATCTGAATCACAAAAGAAAAAATTTGGGTTCAGTGTCCCTTTAAATTATGCAGAAAAAAAATCATATTCGATGTAAAGGGGTAAAACTCTTATTTAAAGTAGTTGAAGGTACACAGTCATTTATGACAACAAGAAGTCAAAATTTTAAGGCTGTCTTGTAGGTTATAGAGTGCTGGGCAGTACAACCATTGGGTGTGTATGAAATTTCTTTACAATTTGTATTAAAATGATCTAAGCATATTATCCTTTAGGTCTCGCGGTTTCATCTTACTACATTAAGGCTTAGCACCTTTGTTTCAAATTATGCAGCACACTCACTAAAGATAAGTAAAAGATGTTAGCAACACAACAAATAAACTACCTTTATTAAAACCACGTTTTCTTGCTTCATTAAACTATGGTCATTTAATCAGGCCATGAAATTAAAGACCATTGGTGCCATATACATTCCTATTTATTATACAGACTCCTACAAAGTTTGAACCATGGCAGAATGCCTTGAGGTTAAGCTATCAGAAAGGGCCTTGCATTCCTGGCATATTTACAATTTGCATGTTGCTTGTGAGTGCTCTTTTCCTTTACTATAGTTCTTAGCTACCTAGTTGTAATAAATTATGGTTGGCACCCTTTGTTTGAGTTTGGTGTTTTTAATGTTTTACAAGTCTTATACCAAGACAGAAATAAAGCTCCTTTAATACCATAGGGATACGGTAAACCACAACTTTAAACCAACATTAGAAAATCTGATGCATTGTATAATCAAGATTTACTGGGCTTATAAGTAGCAGAGTCAAATTAAGTGGACTTTTTCCATTATTTTCCGGACCACAAAATAAAAAGCAATTCTGTGTTATGGTGGTAACCTGATACAATTATATAGTGAGGCAAAGTTCTCTAATTTATTTTATACTGTTGAGACTAGGGGCCGATTTATTAATGTGCGGACGGACATGATCTGCTGTAGCGGATCATGTCCACCACACAACGATAAATTCCTTGTGAAATGCTTGTGCAATGTCGCCCCCATTAGATTCGTGGCCAAACAGCCGCTAGCAGGGGGTGTCAATTAACCCAATCGTATCTGATCAGGCTGATTGCTGTCCGCCGCCTTTAGAAGTGGTGGACAAGTGAAGGAGCAGCAGTCTTAAGACCCCTGCTTCTTAACTCCTGTTTCCGGGCGAAACAGATGCATTTAAATGCATTCGGGGGTTGTTAAATCGCCCCCTACGTCTAAATCTTACGTAAAGGGACATGAAAGTTATGAAACCCAAACATTTATTTATGATTAAGGTAGAACATACAATTTTAAACGACTTTCCATTTTACTTCTATTATAAAATTTGCTTAATTCTCTTGGTATCATTTGTTGAAGGAACATCAATGCACTACATGGGTGAGCCAATGACAATCAGTATATATATGCAGCCACCAATCAGCAGCTAGAACCTAGGTTCTTTGCTGCTCCTGAGTTAACCTAGATAAACCGTTCAGCAAATGATAACAAGAGAAGGATGCAAATTAAATAATAGGGGTAAATTGGAAAGTTTTTAAAAAGTGCATGTTCTATCTAAATCATGAAAGAAAATCTGTGGGTTTCATGTCCCTTTAATCATCTCTGCAGGCATAATAAGTAGTTATAAGATATAAAACCCCTCCAAACATGCTCTGTATCACTATATTCAGGTGATGGTCATCCTGGAAAGGCCATTACTATTTTTGTTTCATAAGGAAATGTTGGCATAAATTGTCTATAAGAAGTGGGCATAGTTCTGGTCTGGGGGTCTAGTGTGTGCCCTAATAACTGTATAAAAGGGTTTGCATGGAAACTTTGTGGTATGGGATATTCTTTTTGCTTTGAATTGGCATAAAAGGCTGCCTAGGACATTAGTCTGGCATGTAGCTGGCATAAAGGGGTTGTTTAGGGTTTGCAAAGTCTTGGCTAGATTACAAGTGTTGCGGTATGTCTTTTAATGCTGAAAAAATGGCCATTCCAGTGTACGCATATTACGAGTTGTGTCGGTATAGCTATACCGGAAGCATTTTAGCCTGTAACGCAACGTGCATTTTTCTGTGGGATTTTCATAGCGCCTGTATTACAGCTTGTGCGTTCAGGCTAAAAAGCTTGCGTTACAGCCTATACTGACACGATCCATACCGCCATCTGAGAGCGGAAGTTATGGATTGTGCGGAACAAAAATGTTTCACAAAACTCATAACTAAAATGTTACAAAGTACACTAACACCCATAAATGACCTATTAACCCCAAAACCGCCACCCTCCCGCATTGCAAACACTATTTAAAACTTATTAACCTCTAATCTGCCGCCCACCCACATCGCTACTATTAAATAAACATAATAACCCCTAATCCGCCACCCCCGACATCGCTAACACTATAATAAAGCTATTAACCCCTAATCCGCCACTCCCCAACATCGCCGCCACTATAATAAAGTTATTAACCCCTAAACCTCCGGCTTCCCACATCGTGCCACTATAATAAAGTTATTAACCCCTAAACCTCCAGCCTCCCACATCGCCACCACTAAATAAACCTATTAACCCCTAAACCTCCAGCCTTCACATCGTCACCATTAAATAAACCTATTAACCCCTAGACCACCAGCACCCCACATCGCAAAAACACTAAATTAAACTATTAACCCCTAAACCTAGCACCCCCTAACTTTAAATTAAAATTACAATATAACTATATTTAAATACATTAAAACTTACCTGTGAAATAAACATAAACCTAACATTAATCTATAAGTTAACCTAACATAACTATTCTAATAAAATAAAAAATACTACCAATTAAAAAATCTAAATTACAAATTAAAACTACACTACGAAAAAAAATAAAAAATAATAAACACTAAATTAAAAAAACACAAAAAAATCACTAAGCTTACAAAAATAATAAACTAAATTATCAAACGTAAAAACAATTACACCTAATCTAATAGCCCTATAAAAATAAAAACACCCACTAGCCTACAATAAACTACCAATAGCCCTTAAAAGTGCCATTTGTAGGGCATTGCCCTAAGTTAAACAGCTCTTTTACCTGTAAAAAAAATACAAAGTCCCCCCAACAGTAAAACCCACCACCCAACCAACCCCCCAAAATAAAAAAAAACTAACTCTAAAAAAAACCTAAGCTACCGATTGCCCCTAAAGGGGCATTTGTATGGGCATTGCCCTTAAAAGGGTATTCAGCTCTTTTTCACTGCCCTTAAAAGGGCATTCAGCTCTTTTACAAAAGCCCAAAAGCCCAAAGCCCTAATCTAAAAAAACTCACCCAAAAGAAAAAACACTAACTCCAAAATATCTGCTCATGTTTGCTGAAGTCCGGATATCGATCTCCATCCAAGCGGTGAGAAGTCTTCATCCATCCCAAAGGCGTCTTCTATCTTCATCTTGGCGGCTCGGAGCAGAGCCACCCTGGAAGCCGATCCTATTTTGCGCGGAGGGTCCTTTTCATATGGTCACCACCGTACACTGAAGTTGAATGCAAGGTAGCTGTTTCAAAATGGCGTACCTTGCATTCCCATTGGCTGATTTGATTCTTCAAATTCAAATCAGTCAATAGGATGAGAGCTACTGAAATCCTATTGGCTGCTCAAATCAGTTATATTATAATATTAATTTTAAGTTAGGGGGGTGTATTGTGATGTGGGGGGGCTGGCGGTTTAGGGATTAATAGGTTTATTTAGTAGCGGCGATGTAGGGGCCGGAGGTTTAGAGGTTAATAGGTTTATTTAGTAGCGGTGATGTGGGAGGCCGGAGGTTTAGGGGTTTATTTAGTAAAAATAAAAGTTCTGGTTAGTCGCTGGACATGAAACCAAAGTGTAAAGAGTCCTAAGCAGACATAGCAAACTGAGTGGATAAAGCTTGGCAATCAGCAACACATGCACGTAATCTTGAGTAGTCCTATCTAAACAAACTGTTAGGGCAATGGAGCCCACAGTGGATGGAAAATCGGGTAATAAGGAGAGAGTCTAAATGCTCACAGATGCACTCACCCACTGCGATAATCTCTCTTCCAGCGTGAGTATCCACACCAGCGGAATATGAGCAAAAACGTGTGCTCCCGCTACTCACTGTTGTCCTCGTAATGTGATGCAGGTTACTCAGGGGAAAGGGAAAAGAAGACCGCAGATCCAGTACAACTCTCTCAAGTGACTTCCAGGTTCTGCGGTATACGTGCTTCTCCAAAAGTGTGACGTGGGTGATCAACTCACCAATCCAACATAGTGTGTATAGTCACATGGGTGAGTGAAGAGCCAATCAGAACGATCCTTGACGTAATTCAATATGATCCTTCTTGTGTATCTGTGCTTTAGAATGCTGAAAATGATGCCACTAATACTGCTGCTGATGAATGTGCATAGTGGACCGCCTGGAACAGCCTACTAACACAACTGGATACGGGAAAATAAATAATGGGAGGACTCCTTGTCATCCTCTATGTAAAGTAACAAGAAAAAGAAAGTTCAATCCTGCAGATCCAAAAAATGTATAAAAAATTCAGCTTTATTAATCCATCAAGGTAAAAATGGACATGGTACACACACTATATACATATGGATACGCACATACGTACATATATGAATAGATAACAATCAACCAATATTGCTTAAAGTGTTAAGTATTCTCAATACCAACACAAGAGACTTATCCTCAAACTTATTGTGAAGTGAGAGTCTCTAATATGGACCTATAAACTGCACATCCATTAACCAATAGACTCATATTAAGCCTGGAGATATTAGATCAATAATTAAATCAAATATAGAGAATGTTGAAATTAGAAATGAAATTAAATAGTGTTAAGGCAAGACAAGACGAACACTGGAGATCACAAAAGAACATAATAAAGTAATTTAAATAATTATTTCCAATGATTAATAATGTCAAATTCCGAATTAAAACCATAGGGAATTTGAGTATGTAATTTCATGATCCAGTAGATTTCCTGCCTTGCCAACAATTGATCTCTATTTTTTCCCCTAGGGGGTAATCTTACAGTCTCAATCTCCCTCCACTTAAAGGAACTTGTGTCCTTGTTGTGTACCTCCAGAAAGTGCCTTGATAAAGCCGAGCATGGTTTATCATTTTTTATGTAGCTTAGATGCTCACGGATGCGAGTCCTGACATCTCTGCTTGTCATTCCCACATATTGTCTTTTATATTCAATGCACTCTATGAGGCACACAACATAAGTGGTAGTGCAATTAACACAAACGTTAGTTAGGAAATTTTATGAGGTTTCACATAAGTAGAACTCCTTGCCCTCATTAATGTAATCATGTGCTTTACACCTACGGCTCCCACATTTATAGGGGCCATTGTTATGTAACAATGATCCAGCATGTTTCTTTTGTGGCAATTGACAAGGGGCAAGGATATTACCCAAAGTGAGATTTTTTGAATAGGCACATTTGAAGCCCTTCTCCACTGTTGATTTCAGCTGTGGGTCTCCAAGAAGAAAAGGGAAATACTTTCTGACTATATCACAAACCATTGAAAAATCAGATGAATATTGTGTTATGAAGATCAAAGACCTATCATCAACATATTCTTTTTGTTTAGTTTGTGTCTGGAAAGGCTGTCTAGCATCTGTAAAGGTCTTTCTAGCTAGATGATCTAGCAATCTTGGGGGGTAACCTCGCTTTTTCTGTTTGATGTTGTTACTTTCATCAATGAAATCCTTCTCTTGACTGCATATCCTTCTCGCTCTAAGGGACTGGCTCTTGGCTATTCCCTTAAAAACGTAAGAGAGATGGGCACTTTTGAATTTTATGTTCTGCAACATCACCAATAAGGGTGATATCCAGAAAATGAACACACTCCTTGTGCCATTCATATGTAAAACTTAATCTATTGTGGCCATTGTATAAATATTGAACAAATTGGTCAGCTTGTGTCTCTGTGGACGACCAAATAAAAATAAAGTCATCAATAAATCGACGATAGAACACTTCTTCTGACCTGAAGGAGCTATCCACATCGTATATGAAGGTACGTTCTAACCAGCCCATGAACAAATTTGCATTTCAAAACAGAAGCAGTTATGTTCTAATAAGAACAAATTGATGCTTAGAAGATAGAGTAAAGTTTCAGTGGTCATTTCAGAACTCATTGTAAGAAAATATTTAATGGCTTCTAAACCATATTGTGTGGTATGCTAGAATACAGGGAAACCACATTGATGGTGAGCCAGCTATACTCATCCAACCACACTGTATCTTCCAGCATACCCAACATGTGTGGAGTGTCCCTGATATAACTGGGTAGGGAGAGAACAAAAGTTTGGAGTATCCTATCCAGCCAATCACAGAGAGGCTCCAGCAAAGAGCCTATCCCTGACACAATTGGACGACCATTTATGTGGGTGAGGCTTTTATGAACTTTGGGCAGGTGATGGAAGATGGGGATGACAAGGTGGTCTACATACAGGGCAGTCACAGTCTGCTGATCTAAGATGCCCATGCAAACCCCATTATCCAAAATCTAGCCAAGCTCATGTTGGAATCTAGAAGTAGGATTCCTATTTAGGATGGAATACGTATTCCGATCATTTAATTGATGCAAAGCCTCATCCACATAATCTGTGCGGTTCATTACTACAACACTTCCTCCCTTGTTGGATTGTCGTATGACAATAGAGTCATCATTATTAGGCAGTGAAGCAATAGCTTCATTTTCCGACACTGAGAGGTTGTGCGTGGTGTAAGTAGCAGTGTGATTCAACTTCTGTAAGTCCACACAGCGATGTGGGAAACCGGAGGTTTAGGGGTTAATAGGTTTATTTAGTGGCGGCGATAAGGGAAGCCGGAGGTTAGGGGTTATTAGCTTTATTATAGTGTTGGCGATGTCGGGGAGCGGAGGAATAGGGGTTAATAACTTTATTATAGGGTTGGCGATGTCAGGGAGTGGCGGAATAGGCGTTAATAATTTTTATTAGTGTCGGCGATGTCGGGGAGTGGCAGAATAGGGGTTAATAACTTTTATTAGTGTCAGCGATGTTGGGGACGGCAGATTAGGGGTGTTTAGACTTGGGTTTTATGTTAGGGTGTTAGGTTTTAACGTAACTTTTTTTCTCCATAGACATCAATGGGGTTGCGTTACGGAGATTTTTCATTCCGCACATCAGGTGTTTTGTCTATGGGAGAAAGCATGCACGATCACGTCAAAGCAGCCCTTGGATTTCGGAGCTTAACGCCACCATATCGCATGCAAAAGGAGGCTTTTCAGTAACTCCTAATGGCAGTGCTATGAAGAGTGAAATAATGCAACTTTTTTGGCATTAGTTTTGCACCCTGTTTAGCACAAAACTCGTAATCTAGGTGTCTGTCTTTATCTCTCTAGTATTATTCTCTATCCCTTTATTTTTCTTCGTGTATCACTTATTTTTACCTTCTCTCTCTGTTTGTTTACCTCTATCTCTTTTTCTCCTTCTCATATTCTGTCTTTCTTTCTTTTTTTCTTTCTTTCTTTCTTTCTTTCTTTCTTTCTTTCTTTCTTTCTTTCTTTCTTTCTTTCTTTCTTTTTTTTTTTCTCTCTCTTTCTCTTTTTTTTTCTTTCTTTCTCTTTCTTTCTTTCTCTTTATCTCTTTCTTTCTCCTTCTTTCTTTCTTTCTTTCTTTCTTTCTTTCTTTCTTTCTTTCTTTCTTTCTTTCTTTCCCTTTCTTTCTTTTCTTTCTTTCTTTCTTTCTCTTTATTTCTTTCTCTCTTTTTTCATTCTTTCTTTCTCTCTTTCTTTTTCTTTCTTTATCTCTTTTTTCTTTCTTTCTCTCTATATTTCTTTCTTTCTCTCTTTCTTTTTCTTTCTTTCTTTCTTGATCTATTTTTTCTTTCTTTCTCTCTATGTTTCTTTCTTTCTTTCTTTCTCTTTCTTTCTCTTTTTCTTTCCCCTTCTTTCTTTCTCTTTCTTTCTTTCTTTCTTTCTTTCTTTCTTTCTTTCTTTCTTTCTTTCTTTCTTTCTCTTTCTTTCTCTTTTTCTTTCCCCTTCTTTCTTTCTCTTTCTTTCTTTCTTTCTCTCTTTCTTTTTCTTTCTTTCTTTCTTGATCTATTTTTTCTTTCTTTCTCTCTATGTTTCTTTCTTTCTCTCTCTATCTCTCTCTCTTTCTCTTTCTGTATCTTTCTTTCTTTCTTTCTCTTTCTTTCTTTATCTCTTTCTTTCTCTTTCTTTCTCTCTATATCTCTTTCTTTCTTTCTTTCTTTCTTTCTCTCTTTCTTTCTTTTTCTTTCTTTCTTTTTTATCTCTTTTTTCTTTCTTTCTCTCTATATCTCTTTCTTTCTTTCTTTCTTTCTTTCTTTCTTTCTTTCTTTCTTTCTTTCTTTCTTTCTTTCTTTCTCTCTCTCTCTCTCTCTCTCTCTCTCTCTCTCTCTCTCTCTCTCTCTCTCTCTCTCTCTCTCTCTCTCTCTCTCTCTCTCTCTCTCTCTCTCTCTCTCTCTCTCTCTCTCTCTCTCTCTCTCTTTCTTTCTTTCTTTCTTTCTTTCTTTTCCTTCACCCACACTCATCTCCCAAGAATAATATAATAACTGGAAATATGTGTATTACAAGTGATTTCTTTGAATTCTCAGTTAATCAAGATCTGTTTCTTTAATTCATTCTTTATTGAAAATGTTTTCTGTTTTGTGCATGACACAAATATTTTATTAATCTTAGTTAAAAAAATATGTTAAGTTGGCACAATTAAAATTTAGTTTAGCAGGAGAATACCCAGACTTTAATGATGTGGTTTGGGAATCTTATGTGTGGGAGGGAAAACATTTTCCTGTCCTCATGTAACAGAATAAATCAAAGCAAACAGCAAATATGAACCCTTACATAGGAGTCATTTTCAAAGAGTAACATTAAGCAGTGGCTTACATTGGACTGCATGTGTTTCTTTCCTTTTTCAGCCATCTCAAGGGACAAGCACAACCTCAATTTGTTTGTACTTTATTTTGAGTCTGATCTTACTCCAGATTATTTTTTAATGTAATTCTGAAATAGTGAAACACAAAGTGAGACTCGTATAAATATACATAAATACATACAGATAGATATATTTACATATTCAATTCTGTTCTGTTGTTTGTATGCACATATACTTTTTATGTATGTGTATATGTGTACATAGTAATTCAATTTGTCCCTTTTTTCAAGTGCCTGTAACATTAGTTTGCCTATATTAATTTATCTGAAATAGGGCAATTGTATGGACCCCCTCAGTGACTAAAACTGCTGCTGAAATTGGTTGAGTATTTTTGTTTTTTTAAAGGTACATGAAACCCAAAGTTTTTATTTCATGATTTAGGTAGAACATTCAATTTTAATGGTGAGCTAATGACAACCAGTATATATATGCAACCACCAATAAGCAGCTAGAACCTAGGTTCTTTGATGCTCCTGAGCTTTCCTAGATAAACCTTTCAGCAAAGGATAACGAGAGAAGGAAGCAAATTAAATAATAGAAGTAAAATGGAAAGTTGTTTAAAATTGTATGCTCTGTCTAAATCATGAATGCCTAATTATGACTTTATAGTCCCTTTAAGTTTAAAATTTTACTTTTCCCTTTCTCATTGGTGGAAAATGAGCAATAGTTTCTGAGGTGTAACAGTTAAAAGTCACTTTTTTTTATCTATTTGAGAATTGTGCTAGCTGTAGTCCTATGATGATATAACCTGGAGGGCATCAGTTTCATGCATGTATATATATATATACACATATAGTGGAAGTCAGATTACACACACACTGCACAGTACACAATCACTTCACACATGTACTACACAAACACACTAAGCACACTATAATCTGGACATTTTTAGAAGTCAGTAGTTCATGCCCATTTTAGAAATAGAGAGAGTGGAGACATGATCACGTGCTATGGGTGGGATACTGAGGTATCCATTTAAGTATTAATACTGGATCATATATTTAAATATTAATACTGGAGCATCCATTTCAATATTTACCAGCCAATATTGTAAGTGTTGTTAAAGAGGGAAACATCACTTTTTAATATGAGACAAATATAGGAAACCTTCAAAACATAACACACCTTCAGCACAATATGCATGTACATCACACACATACACAGACCTGCACTCTTTTTACAATAAAAAAAAAAACTATGAAATTCAGTGACAAACACCTACAGTTATACCAGATTATACCAATTGAAGCACTAAAATATTAGCTCTTTTTTTTTGCAAAAAAAAAATATTTTTTATCATTTGAGCAGTAGTCTAGAGTGCCAGATAGTGTGTGCTAAATCTCTCACATAACATACTTCTATAAAATTCTCCTAAAATTCATGCCACAATTCGCTCAAGCACTAAGCTCATGGGGCACCATGTACTAAGAGGCAGGCGGACTGCTTCTTAACTCGCGAAGCTGTCCGCCCGCCTCCGCTACACACGGGCAGCGGATCTATTGATCCGCTTGCCCGTATGTATCATTACACACTCATCGGAGTGTGTAATGCCCGCCCCTTCAATCGCGCGACCAATCACGCGACTGAAGGGGCTGTCAATCACCGAGAGCGAGCGTGCTCTCTGTGATTTTGCTTCACCACATAAGAGGTGGCGTAGGGTGTAGGAAGCAGCGGTCTAATGACCACTGCTTCTTACATTGCAGGAAGCAGGCTCGCATATGCGAACCTGCCCCGCAAAGGCTCCGGAGCAGCTTTCGCTGCTTCGTACATGGAGCCCATGGTATGCAAATAGTAGAGTTCTTCATGTAGTTCAGTGCTATACTATTAATAATAAGAACTGACTTCAGGTCGTTAAAGGGATATGAAGCCCAATTTTCTTTCTTTCATGATTCAGATTTTAAGCAACTTTCTAATTTACTCCTATTATCAAGTTTTCTTTGTTCTATTGGCATCTTTATTTGAAAAGCAGGAAGGTGGCATCTCATTTTTGGTTCAGCACTTGGGTAGCGCTTGCTGATTGGTGGCTATATGTAGCCACCAATCATCAAGCGCTACCCAGGGTTCTGAACCAAAAATGGTCTGGCTCCTAAGCTTACATTCCTGCTTTCCCAAATAAAGCTACCAAGAGAACAAAGAAAAATTGATAATAGGAGTAAATTAAAAAGTTGCTTAAAATTGCCTGCTCTATCTGAATCATGAAAGACAAAAACTTGGGCTTCATAATTCATATTCCTTTAATAGCATTACATTTTTTGGGAGGAGGGACATGAAACCCATTTTTTTCGTTCATGATATAGAAAGAGCATGCAATTTTAAACAACTTTCTAATGTACTCCTATTATCTAATTTGTTTTATTCTCTTGATTTTCTTTGCTGAAAAGCATATCTAGATAGGCTCAGTAGATGCTAATTGGTTGCTGCACTTAGAAGCCTCATGTGATTGGCTCACCCATGTGCATTGCTTTTTCTTCAACTAAGGATATCTTAAATATGAAGCAAAATAAATAATAGAAGTAAATTGGATTGTTGTTAAAATTTGCATTCTCTTTCTGAATCATGAAAGATTTTTTTTTGGGTTTAGTGTCCCTTTAACTCACAAGCACAATGAGTGAGCTAATAACGCTCTCTGCTCTATCTATTAAAAGTATAGGGTAAACCAAAAATAGTTTCAGCCATGTTAAGTGCTTTTGGTTAAAATATTTAACTATTCACTTGTAAACCAGATTGTGTGTTATTCTTTGTACCAGGCGGTGCAAAAGCTACACCTCCTGTGTGTTGTATTGCTCTTGTAATTAATATAAAGAAACACATTTTGGACATATCTAACCATCCCATCCAAGTGCTTATTTGCCTTTCACCACCCAGAATGCTTAGATGCATTGTAAAAACCATACTGTAGGAAAGCCAGCGTTTTAAATGGACTGGAACCTGTAGTTATGCAACGCCTTTTATGTAACATCATTACTGTGTCGTTATTTCACTCATAATAGTGTGTCGGATTTCAGAACTATTAAAGTTTCAGATTTTAAAATAACAAGGCAACTCATGTCTCATCTCATTTTATAATTGTTCTTATGGAATATTCCTGTCTGACATGACTTAGTCTTTAGATCTGTTAATTAGCTGTGAACCAAAGTAAACAAATAATAAACATTCATTTAACTACTAATTTAGATTCCAATTATACATATAATTCTGTCAAATTACAAATTTTCTAGCCCAGTTAATGTTGCCATCTGTTGAATATGTCTATAATTGTGCTTTAAATATACAGTAAGAATAATATATGGAATATATGATAAAAAAAGCAAAATCTGGAATTCAACAATAATATTAAAAAGGCATTCACTTCATTGTTTTGTTAACCTACTTGTAAGGAATACCAAATCAGCCAACAGCAAGGGAGAATGTCCCCAAAAATTATTACAAGGTTTTACTTAATATAAGTCAGTTTAACTTACTCACTTCCAGCAAAGTTGTTGCAAGTTCAAGGATCGATGTACAAACTATGGCCTAGATTAGGAGTTTTGCGTTAGAGGCTGTGTGGTACTAACAAGCAGTTTTGTCTCACCGCTCACTTACCTGCAGGGTTTTCAGAAACCCATCGTTAAAAGACAAGAAGTGAGCGTTGAGCAAAATTTTGCTCACTACCGCACTCCAATACCAGCGCTGCTTAAGTCAGCGGTGAGCTGGTCGTACGTGCTCATGCACGATTTCCCCATAGGAATCAACGGGGAGAGCCGACTGAAAAAAAGTCTAACACCTGCAAAAAAGCAGCGTAAAGCTCCCTAACGCAGCCCCATTGATTCCTAAGGGGAAATAAAATGTATGTTTACACCTAACACCCTAACATGAACCCTGAGTCTAAACATCCCTAATCTTACACTTATTAACCCCTAATCTGTTGCCCCCGACATCGCTGACACCTAAATTATATAATTAACCCCTAATCTGCCGCTTTGGACACCGCCGCCACCTACATTATAGTTATGGACCCCTAATCTGCTGCCCCCAACATCTCCGACACCTACATTATATTTATTAACCCCTAATCTGCCACTCCCAATGTTGCTGCAACCTACCTACATTTATTAACTCCTAATCTGCCGCCCCCAACGTCGCCGCCACTATATTAAAGTTATTAACCCCTAAAACTAAGTCTAACCCTAACACCCCCTAACTTAAATATAATTACAATAAATCTAAATAAATATTACTATCATTAACTAAATTATTCCTATTTAAAACTAAATACTTACCTATAAAATAAACCCTAAGCTAGCTACAATATAACTAATAGTTACATTGTAGCTAGCTAAGGTTTTATTTTTAATTTACAGACAAGTTTGTATTTATTTTAACTAGGTAGAATAGTTATTAAACAAACACTAAATTACAGAAAATAATAAACAAATTACAGATATTTAAACTAATTACACCTAATCTAATAGCCCTATTAAAATAAAAAGTGCCCCCCCCAAAATAAAAAAAAACCCTAGCCTAAACTAAACTACCAATAGCCCTTAAAAGGGCCTTTTGCGGGGCATCGCCCCAAAGAAATCAGCTCTTTTACCTGTAAAAAAAATTACAAACAACCCCCCGAACAGTAAAACCCACCATCCACATAACCAACCCCCAAATAAAATACTATCTTAAAAAAACCTAAGCTCCCCATTGCCCTGAAAAGGGCATTTGGATGGGCATTGCCCTTAAAAGGGCAGTTAGCTCTTTTGCCCTTTTTAACCTAAAAATAAAACCCACCCAAAACACCCTTAAAAAACACTAGCCCCCTGAAGATCGACTTACCGGGAGAAATCTTCTTCCAAGCCGGGCCGAAGTCCTCAACACAGCCGGGAGAAGTCTTCATCCAAGCCGGGCGAAGTGGTCCTCCAGACGGGCAGACATCTTCATCCAGACGGCATCTTCTATCTTCATCTATCCGGCGCAGTGTGGCTCCATCTTCAAGACATCCGACGCGGAGCATCCTCTTCATCCGACGACTAAAGCTGAATGAAGGTACCTTTAAGTGACGTCATCCAAGATGGCGTCCCTTAGATTCCGATTGGCTGATAGAATTTTATCAGCCAATCGGAATTAAGGTAGAAAAAATCCTATTGGATGATGCAATCAGCCAATAGGATTGAAGTTCAATCCTATTGGCTGATCCAATCAGCCAATAGGATTGAGCTCGCATTTTATTGGCTGTTGCAATCAGAACAGCCGATAGGATTGAGCTTGCATTCTATTGGCTGTTCCAATCAGCCAATAGAATGTGAGCTCAATCCTATTGGCTGATTGGAGTTTTTTTTAGATAGTATTTTATTTGGGGGCTTGGTTGTGTGGGTGGTGGGTTTTACTGTTGAGGGGGTTGTTTGTATTTTTTTTTTACAGGTAAAAGAGCTGATTACTTTGGGGCAATGCCCGGCAAAAGGCCCTTTTAAGAGCTATTGGTAGTTTAGTTTAGGCTAGGGTTTTTTTTATTTTGGGGGGCTTTTTTTTATTTTGATAGGGCTATTAGATTAGGTGTAATTAGTTTAAATATCTGTAATTTGTTTATTATTTTCTGTAATTTAGTGGGGTTTTTTTGTACTTTAGCTAATTTAATTTAGGTAATTGCATTTAATTGAGTTAATTTATTTAATTGTAGTGTAGTATTAGGTGTTATTGTAACTTAGGTTAGGTTTTATTTTACAGGTACTTTTGTATTTATTTTAGCTAGGTAGTTATTAAAAAGTTAATAACTACTTAATAACTATTCTACCTAGTTAAAATAAATACAAACTTGCCTATAAAATAAAAATAAACCCTAAGCTAGCTACTGTGATGATCTTTATAATGTATTAGCAAACAGCAAGGAGAGAGAACAAGAATACAGACTTTATTCAGCAGCATCCATCGTAACAACAACTGCCCGCCCCCTCCAATCACATGGCTAAAATGTTAACTGTTTGTAGTGCACAGAGTGAACTAAGCATAACTACTGAACTTAAACTATAACATAAAGCATACACATCATTACATCTTCCCCTTCAAATATGAAGCACTTAATATGAGACAACGTCTTCCCATATTTTTGGTTTAATAGCTCGACCATAACGAGAGAAAGTAACTGCTGGCTCACTAGCAGTACAATCAGTGTCATGTTGAGAGTCATTCCCAGCATTATCGCAAGCTGATACACTTATGTTGTCCTCAAAGTCCTCAGTAGACTTTACATCCATGTTAGGGAATTCTGTGCATTCATTGCTTTGCTCTTTATTGTCATTGCTGCTTGGTTCCCCGAGTAAAGTATCAGCTGCAGTGTCTGGTCGAAGATGACGCCTGTTGCGTCTCAGTCTCTGTCCACACTTGGTTTTGATTATATATGACCTTGGTGAATTAGCTTCACTGACAATTCGAGCAGGTTCCCATGTATCCCCAGTGACTCTGTGTCTCACAGCTTGCCCAGCCCTGAGTGGACCAAGTAACTTGGTAGATTTGTCAAAATACAGCTTTTGCTTTTTCATGTTTATGTTCCTCTGACCTGTTACCTGATCCTGTGGGATAGTCTGAGGCTGCAATTTCTGTGGTGCAATAGGCACTGTGGTCCTCAGTGCTCTACCCATGAGCAGCTGTGCAGGTGAACATAAACCCTCCATGGGTGTTGCACGATAGTTTAACAGGCCTAGGTACACATTCTGCCCTGATGTTTGTGCTTTTCGGATAATGGATTTGGCTATGCCAACATACTTCTCAGCTAAACCATTGGCCTGTGAGTGATACGGACTTATTGGTTTGTGCCTGACTCCCCATTCCCGCAGAAAGCACTGGAATTCAGCACTTGAGAATTGCGGGCCATTATCAGACACAAGTTCTTCACACACTCCATGTTTCGAGAGTATTGTTTTGAAAGCCCATATGATGGCTGATGCTTTTAGATTTCTCAGCTGTACTAGCTCAAAGAATTTGCTGTAGTAATCTACTACTATCAGGTAGTGGTTGTCCTCAAAATGAAAAATATCTGTGGCCAGTCTCTGCCATGCCCCTGAAGGAGTGTTCCATGGTGTGAGAGGTTCTTTTGCATTGTTTTTTTGAAATGTCTGGCAGGTTTCACATGTCTTCACAAGTGTCTCAATATCAAGGTCCAAATTAGGCCAGTAAACCACATCCCGTGCTCTGCGCTTAAAAAGAGTAATGCCCAAATGTCCTGGGGAATTTGCTCCAGTATTTCTGCCTGCTCTGATTTAGGAATAAGAATACGGTCACCTATGAATATGATATCCGTATGAAAGGATAGTTCATTTCTCACAGGCTAGAATCCCTGCAATTCAGGAGAAAGCTTCTTTCGTTTTTCTGGCCAGCCATTGCACATGACACAAATTAGTTTTTCTAGTACTTTTTCTTGTTTGGTATCTTGTCTAATTTTTTCCAGCCGTACATCAGCTATTGGAATATTTACTAGTACTGTATGTACCTGTTCTTCCAATTCAGGTTCATCCCGTGCTTCATGTCCTTCTGGAAACACCCTAGACAGCGTATCTGCCATCGGAATTTCCTTTCCTGGTTTATATTTCACTGTGAGATCATACTGTTGTAGTTTCATAACCATTCTCTGCAGGCGTGGAGGTATAGCAGATAGTGGTTTTTGCATGATGTACTCCAATGTTTTGTGATCAGTTTCCACAACCACTGGGCGACCATAGATATACTGGTGCAATTTCTCACACCCATTCACAATGGCCAACATCTCCTTCTCAATTTGAGCATAATTGGCTTGTGTTGTTGTCAGAGCTTGTGAAGCATATGCAACAGGATGTCCTTGTTGCATTAGCACAGCACCTAACCCAAACTGGGATGCATCCACTTGAAGCACAGTGTCGCAGTTTACGTCAAAATATTTCAGTATTGGCCCCGGATGTTTAGTGATCAGTTTTTTTTTTACTTTCTCAAATGTCTTTTCCATGTTTTCGTCCCAAGACCAAATAGCATCCCTTTGTAGCAATGCACGTAGTGGGGCTGTCAGCTGAGCGAGGCCCTGAGAAAACTTGGATAGATAATTAAAAATGCCTAATGATGTCTCTAGTTCCTTCCTGGAGGATGGGGCCTTAATGCTAATAACTGCTGTTATCTTCTTTGAATCAGGCTTTAAACCCTCTTTGGTTAGAAGGTGTCCAAAATATGTAACTTCTTCTACCCCAATTTGCATTTTGTTTGGATTGAGTTTAAGATTTTTCTCCCGACACCGCTTGAGTAAGGCAATAAGGTTTTCGTCATTTTCTGTACGATCCTTTCCATAAACCAGCAAATCATCAATTGTTACTTCAACACCATGTAGACCAGCAATCAATTCATGTGATTTCTTTTGAAATATCTCCTGAGCAGAAGCAATGCCGAAAGGTACCCTTGTGAAACGCCATAGTCCAAAAGGGGAGTTGAAAGTGGGCAGGTGACTCATCAAGACGCAATTGCCAGTAACCAGATTGTGCATCTAGTACACTAAACACTGTTGCTCCTACTAGCATGTGAGCTATATCATCTATGGCGGGGAGTTTGTAGTGCTCTCTCATTATTACTTTGTTCAAATCACGTGGGTCAATGCAAATACGAATTGCGCCTGTGTTTTTCTTTTCTACCACAACCATAGAACTGACCCATTCTGATGGTTCTGTGACCTTTTTTACTACCCCCAACTTCTCCATTCTAGTTAGTTCTTGTTTGACTTTAGCCTCAAGGGATAGAGGTATTTTCCTTGGGGCATGAATGACAGGCTGTGCACCCTCTTTTATACGTATGCGGCTAATCCCCGGGAGGCACCCTAGGCCTTTGAATAGATCACTGTACTCATGCTTAATGTTGTCCTTTGACAGTTCGCTGCACCCACCATCCACAGCCATAATGATCTTTACAAGTCCAATATCTTTACTTGTTTTGAGACCTTGGCTTGGCACACAGTTTACTTGTGCCCCTGTATCAATTTTGAATGTGACTGGAGTTTTGTGAGCCCCTATCTGTTACATTTGCTTCATCTGCAGACTTGTGTGATTTCTGTACTGCTGCATTGTCATCATTGTCCTCTATGGCGTGTACAGCCTGTGTTTGTGTCCTTGCAATATGGGAAAACAGTTTACACACCCTGGCAAAATGTCCTCTTTTCTTGCATTTATTACATATCTGCCACCTTGCAGGACAGGCAGCATTTTTATTGTGCATGTTTCCACAGTAGCCACAGGTTGCTTGTGTGTTACTTGTCCCAGTGTCCCACTTGCCTTTTATCCCCTTGTGTCCTCTTTCTTGCCAGTATCTGCTGCTTTGATTTTCTATAGCACTGATCTGGTGTTGTGTTCCTTCCAGTACCTGCATGTCCTTTCTTGACATTTCATATGCTCTAGCAATCCTGATGGCTTTCTCAAGATTTACATCTTCTTCCTGCAGCAGCTTTTCCTGAACTTCTTTAAACTTACTGCCCATCAGAATACGGTCTTTTATCATATCACCTGCATCATAAAAAGCACAGTCTTTGGCAAGCAAGCGCAGCTGTGTCACCCATTCATCCACAGATTCACCTCCACACTGATTCCTCTCATAAAACATTTTCCTTTGTACTGTGGTGTTTTTCCTTGGATTGCAGTATGCTTCAAACTTTGCAAACAATACCTCTGTTTTTTTATTGTCATCTGCAATGATATCCCCACTTGCCTGCCAGGCTCTGCATACATCACGTCCCTTTTTTCCCCACACATATCAGAAAGTGTGCTGCCTTCTGTTGATCAGTCCATCTGTCTGCATCTGGGCCTGCAAACACAAGTTCAATCAGCTCCCTCCATTTTGACCAATTATCAGAAATGTTCCCTGACTCTAAATCCAGAGAAGGAATGTTCTTTGTGTTGCTGTTTGCTGCCATGTCACTGTTCACCCCACTTCTGGTACCATGTGATGATCTTTATAATGTATTAGCAAACAGCAAGGAGAGAGAACAAGAATACAGACTTTATTCAGCAGCATCCATCTTAACAACAACTGCCCGCCCCCTCCAATCACATGACTAAAATGTTAACTGTTTGTAGTGCACAGAGTGAACTAAGCATAACTACTGAACTTAAACTATAACATAAAGCATACACATCATTACAGCTACAATGTCACTATTTGTTATATTGTAGCTAGCTTAGGGTTTATTTTATAGGTAAGTATTTAGTTTTAAATAGGAATAATTTCGTTAATGATAGGAATATTTATTTAGATTTATTTAAATTATATTTAAGTTAGTGGGTGTTAGGTTTAGGGTTAGACTTAGGTTTAGGGGTTGATAACTTTAATATAGTGGCGGCGACATTGGGGGCGGCACATTAGGGGTTAATAAATATAGGTAGGTGGAGGCGATGTTAGGGACGGCAGATTAGGGGTTAATAATAGTTAACTAATGTTTGTGAGACGGTAGTGCGGTGGTTTAAGGGTTAATATGTTTATTATAGTGGCGGCGACGTTGGGGGGGCTGATTAGGGGTTAAAAAGTGTAGGTAGGTTGTGGCGACATTGGGGGCAGCAGATTAGGGGTTAATAAATATAATGTAGGTGTCGGCGATGTTGGGGTCAGCAGATTAGGGGTTCATAAATATAATGTAAGTGGCGGCGGTGTCCGGAACGGCAGATTAGGGGTTAAAATTTATATTATAGTGTTTGCGATGCGGGAGGGCCTCGGTTTAGGGGTTAATAGGTAGTTTATGGGTGTTAGTGTACTTTTTAGCACTTTAGTTATGAGTTTTATGTTACGGCGTTGTACCATAAAACTCTTAACTACTGACTTTTAAATGCATTAGGACTCTTGACAGGGTAGGCTGTACCGCTCACTTTTTGGCCTCCCAGGACACACTCATAATACCGGCGCTATGGAAGTCCCATAGAAAAAAGACTTTACGAAGTTTACGTAGGAAGTTTACGTAGGTCGTTTAGCGGTAAGGCCAAAGAAGTGGGCGGTACACCTAAACCTTCAAGACTCGTAATATCAGCGGGCGTAAAAAAGCAGCGTTAGGACCTCTTAACGCTGCTTTTTTACCCTAACGCACAACTCGTAATCTAGCCAAGTGTGTGCAGTGTATCTTTTATATTATTTTTAGTCCACACATAGGCACGTATTTATCATACTGCGTGCAGACAAGGTTCTCAGAGAGATAACCTGTCTGCACACCTTCAATTACTCCAGAACAGCAATAGCTGGTGAAACCCCGCCCCTAACGCCCGCTCTTGTGTAACCAATTGCTTGAGAGCATGGTTTGAAAGTCATCACAAATTATCCCAGGTTGTTTGACATCTGCAACCTCAGTGGTTGCTTCTTTTGGTTGCAGGAATTGCATGAGTGAGTCTGCACCAAAATGGTCCCAAAGCGGATTATACAGTACAGTCATAAATGGGTGCCATAATCATTTCATTTTAACAGACCCAAAACATCATTTTTTTTCTTTCACCCTCTCTTTGTCACTCTCTCCCTCACTCTCTTCCTCACCCTCTCTCACTTATTCTCTCACATTCTCTTACTTACATGCACATTTTATTTTACACACTTTAAAACATTTTTATAGCATAGAGAACAGCTGCATGAATGAGTGAGGTGTAAAAAGAATGAGTGAGTTGTTTAACTTATCTAAAAAAATGCCAAGCAACTGTATAAAACAGTGTATCAGACACACCCATGGAGGCCTATTTAACAAGGGTCTGTCGGACCTGATCCGACAGTGCGGATCAGGTCCGACAGACCTCGCTGAATGCGGAGAGCAATACACTCTCCGTATTCAGCATTGCACCACCAACAGCTCACAAGACCGGCTACCAGCAGAGGGTTGTCAATCAACCCGATCGTACTTGATCGGGTTGATTTGTGGCAATGTCTGTCCTCCTGCTCAGAGCAGGTTGACAGGGTTATGGAGCAGCGGTCTTTAGGCTCACCAGAAACATGGGGCGTCAAGCTCCATACGGTGCTTGATAGATAGGCCCCATGGAAAAGAGACTTTAAGATTGAAGAGACATGAAATCTTTTGAGATTGTGATATTAAATGTATTGTTATCTTTGTTTAAAAAAATGCAGTACACTATCATTAATTACAGTATGTTGCCTCCTTTTTCTGTAATTTAAATGTAAAAAACGAGGGGCTTCAAAATTCTACAAGAATTGGAAGTGCATGCTACGGCCTTTACAAGCCTAACCTTGCAACTTTCTACACAGTGTTTGTTTGATCATTGTAGTACCTTATTTATATCTATACCTAATTGGCCTCATCAGAAAAGATAAAAAGTCTTTTAAAATGGTACATCTCTAAACTGCAAAACAACGCAATTTCTTTTTTTATGCAGACATGTTGTGATGTGGTGTTTAACTGCTGATTTATACTATACATATATAAAGAACGTATTTTTGATGTCCCTTTAAAAAAACGAAAGCAAGTAGAGCGATCCTAAACCAGGAACATCAAGGTTGATAAAATAAATGGATAGATGGGAACAACTAGAAAAATAAAGATTCTTTGCCTCCTCAAACTCTCCATGAAAGGAATAGTGGATTAAAAATAAAATGTAATGGAAAGAAAGATGTTCTCAATCGTTATCATATTTTAGTTCAAGCACAAAATGATCATTATTATTATTATGATTAAAAAAGACGTCCAGAATGACATTTAAAATGCGCATATATGTTGTAAATATGTGTAATAGTGATAAATAAAATATGTGTTTTAAATGAACTAGCATAAATGTTTGGAGATTCAGCAATTGAAGTCTGAGGAAATTAAAATTCCATTTGAAAAGTTGCTGTTTGTTGTCCGCCAGCTGGGGTGGACACACAAACCATTTGCGCTCGAATACATCTGGTGATAATTAAAAGTAAACAAAAACTATTAGAAAAACAATTATGGGATTTGCTTAAAGGGACATGAAACCCCAAAATTTTCTTTTGTAATTCAGATAGAGCATGCAATTGTAAACAACTTTCTAATTGACTTCTATCAAATTTGATTCATTCTCGTGGTATCCTTTGTTTAAGGAGCAGCAATGCACTACTGGCAGCCATTAATCAGCAGCTAGCTCCCAGTAATGCATTGCTGCTACTGAGCCTACTTTGATATGCTTTTCAAGAAAGAATACCAAGAGAAGAATATTTGATAATAGGAGTAAATGTGAAAGTTTTTCAGATTGCAAGTTCTATTTGAATCATGAAAGTTTAACACTACTGCTCAGAGCCGTCATTAGAACTCAACTACCTTTTTTGCAATCTGGGGGCCCCCACCCACTTCTACCCCGGCGATCAGGCCTGAACAGTGACAGGCATCGCCAGGGCTTCCCGTTATGTGCGGTGACATCACGCGCAATGACGTGATGACATCACCGTGCAACTTTATTTAAAATTGTCAATACAAAGTATAGGCTGCCAAGACCCACCATTGGAAAGGTAATCGCCTAACCAATGGTATAAATTGTGGATCTGGGGAAAAAATGAAAAAGTAAAAAAAAAATGTTTTTGAAAATAGTAAAAAACAGAAAAATATTAAATTCAGCTTAGCACTCAAAGGGTTAATAAACAGAACAATATCAAGTATTGAAGAGACAGTCCACACCAAAAGTTTTACTTTTTAAAAAGATAGATAATCTCTTTATTACCCAGTTTTGCATAACCAAAACAGTTATTTTAATATACTTTGTACCTCTGTGATCTTGTATCTAAGCCTTTGAAGGCTGTCTCCTTATTTCATTTTTTTTTAACAGACTTGCATTTTAGCCAACTAGTGCATAGAAAATGCAATGGAGACCCCTAGACAGAAGTTGTTGGAACAAAAGGAAAAAGTGAAGAAAAATATAGATAGAATGTTCTTTGTTAGTCAGTATTTTTCTACTGAGTAACAAAATACTTGGGATTATACGGAAGCATTGGACAATTTTGAGTAGTTGTAATCCAGATGTGAGGGAGTTTCAGGAATTCCCTATGCCAGCATATAAGAGGTGTAAAAATTTAAAGGATACTCTTGTAAGGGCGGATATAGGCCCAGGTAGGAAGAAGGTACAGGGATATATCAGCAAGAAAATTAATGGATGTTTCCCTGCCTTAATTGTACTAATTGCAACAACATGATATGGGGTCCTACATTTGCCCACCCATGTACTGGCAAAAAGTTTTGGATTAGGGGGTACTTTACCTGTAACACAGAGTATGCTGTGTACCTAATCAAATACCCATGTGGGTGGGGCTATGTAGGGGAAATCACCCGTAAGGTGCGTGAAAGGTTGAACCAACATAAGAGTAATATCAGAACAGGTATACTAGACACACCTGTGGCACCCCATTTTTTGACAACAGGCTATAGCCTAAGGTTTCAAATAATAGATCATGTACAAAAGCCCAGAGAGAACTTTATTGGATCTACGTATTTGGGTACTTTGTGGCCAGGGGGTATGAATAGACAAATGGATTGGAGTGTCTTTTGAACAAATCAGCTTTTTTATGTGTATGAACCTAAGAGTTATGGTTTAGAGGTGCAAAACTTTTTCATGTGATATATATGTGTCAACCTTTTGTGTAGCATAGATATGCCAATGATGAGAAAGAAAATAATAATATATAGAATATCTGTATAAAGGTAGAGAAATAACATTTAGATATTGTTAGGAAAAGGAGGAGTTGTTTTCACTAGGGGGAGTAGAGCACAGGTATTCACAGGTGTCCTTCTGATTAAGTGAGAGGGGTTATAGGTATATTAAGTGGAATTGTATCAGTGTATTTTTATACATGATTACGGACTGATGTCCAAAACGTTGTATGTGATTTTTTGGCTTTAATAAATCTTTTTATATAAATGGGGCTGCTGCATTCTGGACTGTTTCCCATAAAAGTAATAAAATTTGCTGGAAAGGTAAACTTCAGTGGGGAGAATGAAATAAGCAGTGAGTGTGGGGCACACTTTAAAAAGTAAATATTGCAGTCAAACAAATCACATTACTCAGTGTATAGTATCTTACAACTACCTATATTTTTGTATGGGATTTTTTATTTTAGCATAGTAATAGTATTTCACCACTTTCAATTAGCGTTATATAAAACAGTGAAACTTTCAGGTGCATAAAGGTTTTTTTCTATAGAAATTTTACTTTTTCCATAAATTATTATTTTTGTAGATCTATTTAACAATACATTTTTTAATTGGTGTTTATTCTTCAATATTTAATTTATTCATTATGTATAATTCTTGAAATACAAGTTATTTGAGCACTATTGTAACGTATGTACCTCCTTCACTTGCAGGGAACACCCCTTTAGAGGAAACATTGTATTGAAGATTAAAAAAAAAAACTTAAAAAATTCCAGCAGGTACTTTATAGTACTAGAGACCTCGAGATTACTGGAGTGTAACCATAATAATTGGGTCCCCTGTACCCCCAAAATAACTAACTCTGTTTAGACCTCAACAATTATCTGGATTTCGTCCCCATCACTCCACAGAGACAGGAATCGTTAAGTTTACCAATGACCTACTTACAGCAAAATCAAAAGGCCACTTTTCTCTGCTTATCCTCCTTGATCTGTCTGCAGCCTTTGATACTGTTGACCACCCTCTTTTGCTCCAAACCCTCCAATCCTTCTGCATTTGTGACACAGCCCTCTCTTGGTTCTCATCCTACATGTCAAACCGTACTTTTTGAGTAGCCTTCTCTGGGGCCTCCTCTGCCCTGTCACCACTTTCTGTTGGGGTACCGCAAGGCTCTGTCCTCAGTCCCCTTCTCTTCTCAATCTACACGTCGTCATTCAGTTCCCTAATAAAGTCCCATTGTTTCCAATATCATTTGTATGCAGACGGTACCCAAATCTACGTCTCTGCACCAGACCTATCTCTTTCCTTGCTAACCCGTGTCACTATCTGTCTTTCTCACATCTCTTCCTGGATGTCCTCTCACTACCTCAAGCTAAATCTCTCCATAACTGAGCTCCTTATTTTCCCTCCTTCTTCCAAAATCTCCACCCCCAATCTCTCTATAACTGTTGACAGCTCCATCATTACCCCTACCCCGCATGCCCGATGTCTTGGGGTCACACTTGACTCTGATTTTTCTTTTACTTCTCACATTCAGTCCTTGGCTAAATCCTGCCGGTTCCACCTTAAAAACATCTCTAAAATTAGACATTTCCTTACACAAGACACAACTAAGATTGTAATACACTCTCTCATCCTTTCCCACCTCGATCACTGCAACTCTGTCCTCTCTGGTCTCCCCAGCTGCCGCCTAGCTCCTTTACAATTCATAATGAATCCCTCTGTCAGGCTCATCTACCTTACATGTCGCTCTTCATCTACTGCACCTCTCTGCCAATCCCTTCACTGGCTTCCTCTTGCCTCCAGGATTAAACACAAAATTCTTACTCTGATATACAAAGCCCTCAACTGCACTACTCCCCCTATATCTCTGACCTTGTCTCCAGATACTCTGCCTTCCATCCCCTTCGCTCTGCTCATGACCTCCTACTCTCCTCCTCTCTTGTTACCGCCTCACACTACCGCCTCAGGACTCCTCCAGACTGGCTCACATCTTGTGGAACTCTCTGTCTCGCTCCATAAGACTCTCCCCTAGTTTTGAAAATGTCAAACGCTCCCTAAAGACTCTACTGTTCATGGATGCATACAACCTACACTTACCTTTCTTTATACCTTTTCCTCTCCTCCATTGCTATCCCCTTGAACCCCCTTAGCATGTAAGCCTAAGAGCCATGTGTCAGAGTGCCAGGAATCAGACTGAGATGAGAAGTGCAAAAATAATCACACCTTTATTAATAGCAAAAAATAATAATAAGTCCACAAGTCAAATAATAAGCCAGGAGTCAAAACCAGAGATGGTAGTCAGACGAGCCAAGTCAGGAGCCAAAGCAAATAGTCAGACAAGCTGGAATCAGGAACAAGCCAGGGATCAGGAACCAGGAAGGACGTCAGGCAGCCAGGTAATACACAGGAACTCTCACAAACAGGTCTGAGACAGCGCAAAGGCAAAGCATACTGAACAGAGGCCCTTTAAATAGTAAGTGATGACATCACAATTCTGAGACTGCATCCTGTCTCACATGGATGATGCACACCAGTCTGGCCATAAAAGGAAGTGTAGGAAATGAGCAGCATCCCCCACAATGCACCATAGTCAGGAAGAGAGGTAAGTAAAATGGCTGCCAGCAGCACATGGCAAACACAACAGGGAGAAAACCCTGACAGTACCCTTCCCTCAATGACCCCTCCCCCGCGGGAGGACAAAAGGCTTATTGGGGAAACAGGCATGGAAGGCACGGAGGAGGGCGAGAGCAAAAACATCAGAGGAGGGAACCCAAGAACGCTCCTCTGGACCATAGCCCCTCTAGTGAACCAAATACTGTACATGGTCCCTGGACATACGAGAGTCAATAATGCTGCTGACCTCATACTCCTCATGGTTGTCAACAAAGATAGGATGGGGACAAGGCAACACAGTGGTAAACCGATTACAAACCAATGGTTTCAAGAGGGAGACATGAAAAACATTGGAGATGCACATAGCAGGAGGAAGGTCAAGAGCGTAGGCCACAGGATTAACCCATCGGAGTATTCGAAAAGGACCAACATAACAGGGAGCCAATTTATTTGAAGGCACATGAAGGTTCAAGTTGCGGGAGGACAGCCAAACTCTATCAGCAACCTGGTAGGAAGGTGTGGCCAAACGCCTACGATCAGCCTGGAACTTTTGGCGCTGCATAGAACGATGAAGGCAATCTTGAATCTGCACCCACGTGGAATGGAGTTGCCGGAGATGCTCCTCCAAAGCCGGAATACTCTGAGACATGAATGAATCGGGCAACAAGGATGGTTGAAACCCATAATTCGCCATGAACGGGGATAACTTGGAGCAACCATTAATAGCAATATTACGAGCAAACTCTGCCCAAGGTAACAGTTCAGACCAATTATTGTGGTGAGGCATAGCAACGGAGGAACTGTTCCAGAGATTGATTAGACCATTCCGCAGCCCCATTGGATTTAGGGTGATATGCAGAGGAGAAGGAAAGCTGGATCCCCATTTGAGCACAAAAGGAACGCCAAAATCTGGAGGCAAACTGGCTACCCCGGTCCGACACTATCTCCTTGGGTAACCCATGTAAACGGAAGACCTCCCGGGCAAAAATTGAAGCAAGCTCCTGAGCGGTAGGCAGCTTCATCAAGGGAATGCAATGTGACATTTTAGAAAAACGGTCAACCACCATAAGGATAACAGTATTGCCATTGGAAACAGGGAGCTCGACAATGAAGTCCATGGAAAGATGTGTCCAAGGACGCTCACCATTAGCAATAGGTTGAAGAAGACCCACAGGAAGACGTCGAGGAGTCTTATTCTGTGCACAAACTGAGCAGGAGGCATCATACGCAGCAACATCAGAACGAAGACCTGGCCACCAGAATTGTCGAGTGACAGACCAAATCATTTGGTTTTTGCCTGGGTGACCTGTGGCTTTAGGATAGTGGTAAGCGTGCAATAGTTTGGTTCGAAGATTCTCAGGAACAAAACACTTACCACTAGGTTTCTCAGGAGGTGCATTGGTTTGTGCAGCCAGGATCTCCTCCCCCAAGGGAGAAGTCAAATTGGTATGTATGGTAGCCAAAATATGGTCAGGAGGTATAACAGGAGTAGGTACAGACTCCTCCTTGGACAGAGGCGAAAATTGTCAAGAGAGGGCATTAGCCCTAACATTCTTACTACCAGGCAGGTAGGAGACCACATAATTAAACCGAGAAAAAAATAGCGTCCATCTGGCCTGTCGGGGCGACAAACGTTTTGCTTCAGATAGATAAGTTAAATTCTTGTGGTCAGTAAGAATGAGCACTGGCACGCTAGTACCCTCGAGAAGATGTCTCCATTCCTTAAGTGCCAAAATTATGGCCAGTAATTCCCTGTCACCAATTTCATAATTGCACTCCGCTGGAGACAATTTCTTAGAGAAGAAACCACACGGATGCAAGGAACCATCAGGCGTAGGACGTTGAGACAAGAGGGCACCTACGCCAGTCTCAGACGCATCGACCTCAAGAACAAAAGGCAGGACTGGGTTAGGATGAGCCAAAACTGGAGCGGCAGCAAAGGCATTCTTAAGACTATCAAAGGCCTTAATGGCAGTAGGTGACCAATGGAGTGGATCATTCTCTTGTCTGTGATAGGTTTGACCAAGGAAGAAAAGTTTTTAATAAACTTTCTATAGTAATTGGCGAACCCCAAAAAATGTTGAATAGACCGAAGACCAACTGGGCGAGGCCACTGCAGAACTGCAGATAACTTGTCAGGATCCATGGAGAACCCTGCAATGGAGATAACATAACCTAGGAAGGTTACTTGAGTCTGATGGAACTCACATTTCTCGAGTTTACAAAATAGGCCGTTCTCACGTAGTCTCTGAAGAACCCGTGTAACATCAGAACGATGAGCCTCAAGTGTGGGTGAGTGTATGAGGATGTCGTCTAAGTACACCACAACACACTGTTGCAACATATCTCGTAGGACATCATTAATAAATTCCTGAAAAACAGCAGGAGCATTACATAGGCCAAAGGGCATTACAAGATACTCATAATGCCTGCTCCTGGTGTTAAATGCTGTTTTCCATTCGTGGCCCTCCTTAATCCTAACGAGATTGTACGCTCCTCTCAAATCAAGTTTAGTAAAGACCGTAGCTCCCTTGAGGTGGTCAAAGAGTTCCGAAATAAGCGGAATAGGGTAAGCATTCTTAATGGTAAGACGATTAAGACCCCTATAATCGATACATGGTCTTAACTCGCCACCCTTTTTCTTCACAAAGAAAAAGCCAGCCCCTGCAGGAGAGCAGGAATTGCGGATGATCCCACGTGACAGAGCATCGGCAACATACTCCTCCATAGCACAATTGTCAGCAACAGATAGAGGGTACACCCGGCCCCGAGGAGGAATGGCTCCGGGTTGCAGGCCTATGGCACAATCGTAAGACCGGTGAGGCGGCAACGTACCGGCACGCACCTTGTCAAACACGTCTAGAAACTCTCGGTACTCCTCTGGCAATTGAAATACCGAAGAAGTGCACAAGACTTTAACTGGTTTCCTAAGACAAGTGGAAATACATTGCGGGGACCACAACAAAATTTTGGACCTGCTCCAGTCGAGACTGGGATTGTGCTTTTGGAGCCAGGGATAACCCAGAATAACCCGAAAATGTGGAGAGTTTATCACCTGGAACTGGAGGGTTTCAAAATGGAGAGACCCAACAGCCATGGACAACGGAGCAGTTTCGTGAGTAACGAGTGCAGGCTGAAGGGGCCTGCCATCAATGGCCTCAATAGCAAGCGGAACGGACTGAGGCAGAACAAGAATGGAGTGCTTACATACAAAAGCACTGTCAATTAAATAGCCCTCAGCACCGGAGTCAACAAGAGCCTGAGTGACTATGGAGGAGTCCACCCAGGAAAGGACAACTGTGACCAAAGGTTTCTCCTTAAGCGGTTCCAGGGACGAGGATAAAGCACAAAAGGTCTGCCCCCGACAGGACCTTAGGTGTGAGCGTTTCCCTGCTGTGTAGGACAATACTTCAAAAGGTGGCCCTGTAACCCACAATAGAGGCAGAGCCCCTCCCTCCTCCTAAAGGCCCTCTCTGCCATGGAGAGACGCATGAATCCCAGCTGCATCGGCTCAGCAGTACCTGGTGACTCGGGACCAGGAGGCATGGGAGGAGAGGGAGGCATGGGTGGGAATGAACACATAGGAGACAACGGAATAGGAGGCTTCCGCAAGTGCTCCTTGAAAGAGAGTCTGATGTCAATTAGGATCAAAAAAGACACCAATGCCTTGAGATCCTCTGGTAAATCTCTGGCAGCAACTTCGTCTTTAATCGCATCAGAGAGCCCATGAAAGAAGGCGACAACAAGGGCTTCATTGTTCCAACCTACCTCTGCAGCAAGCGTACGGAACTCAATAGCATACTGAGCAACAGATCTTGTACCTTGCTGAATGGACATGAGTCGTTTAGCAGCAGAGGAGGAGCGAGCCAGAACATCAATTACCCTTCGAAAGGAGGCCACAAATTCAGGGTATTTTGAAATCACAGGTTTATTAGTCTCCCATAAGGGATTAGCCCAGGCAATTGCTGTGTCAGAGAGTAACGAGATGAGAAATCCCACCTTAGCTCTATAAAAGGGAAACGCCTGAGGTAACATCTCAAAGTAAATGCCCACCTGGTTCAAAAACCCTCTGCACTGAATAGGATTGCCTCCATATTGCTGAGGTAGAGAGCAGAACCGGACATGCTCCTGGTAGGACTAAGTGCAGTAGCGGAAACAGGAGCAGCCATAACTTGCGGGACACTTTGGTCCAAATATGCAGTGCGAATCAGCAGGGTTTGCAGGGCTAGTGCAAATTGATCCAAGCGGTGATCCTGTTCATCCATACTGGAAATTATGGCAGGTAAAGGTGGATTATTAGCACCATCAGGATTCATAGCCTTTGTGTAATGTCAGGGTGCCAGGAATCAGACTGAGACGAGAAGTGCAAAAATAATCACACATTTATTAATAGTAAAAAGTCCACAAGTCAAATAATAAGCCAGGAGTCAAAACCAGAGCCAAGTCAGGAGCCAAAGCGAATAGTCAGACGAGCCAGAATCAGGAACAAGGAAAACAGCAGAGTCAGGAACAAGCCAGGGATCAGGAACCAGGAAGGATGTCAGGCAGCCAGGTAATACACAGGAACTCTCACAAACAGGTCTGAGACAACGCAAAGGCAAAGCATACTGAACAGAGGCCCTTTAAATAATAAGTGATGACATCACAATTCTGAGACTGCATCCTGTCTCACATGGATGATGCACACCAGTCTGGTCATAAAAGGAAGTGCAGGAAATGAGCAGCATCCCCCACAATGCACCATAGTCAGGAAGAGAGGTGAGTAAAATGGCTACCAGCAGCACATGGCAAACACAACAGGGAGAAAACCCTGACACCATGCTGTTTGTAGATCACCTTCTTTAGAGCCGACTACAACAGTGCAACTCTTCGCAGGGCCCTCTACCCGTCTGATCCCTATAAATGTTTACTTGTTTTCCCCCTATGTTTATAGCGCTGCGTAATCTGTTGGCGCTCTACAAATAACCAATAATAATAATAATAAAAAATCATATGCAAATCAAACAAAAGTCTTGAGGTGTTATCACAACATAGAACTTGAAATGAGACAACAGTTAGCTGGAAATCAAATTCCTTAGACTATAAATCTAAAGACCGCTGCTCAATAACTTGCCCGCATGCTCTGTGGCCACGGATATCAATCTGCCTGATCCTATACGATCGGGCTGATTGACACCCCATGCTAGCAGCAGGGGCCATGAATCCGCAGGGGGTGGCATTGCACAAGCAGTTCACAAGAACTGCTTGTGCAATGATCAATGCCGACAGTTATCGATGCTATCGATGTGTGGTGGACATGATACGTTACATCGTATCATGTCCGCTCGCACATTAATAAATAGGCCCCACTGTCTGATATTTTTAGAATAGCCACAGATTTTCTAATTATTAGTTGTTAGTTTTAAGTAGGTAATTTTTCTTCATATGTGTTCTTATCCTTTTTATACTCAGTAGAGTTATTGTTGATTTATTGACCTTTATAATGCATTAAGCCAAAGAGTGTAATCATATGCCTCCCACAAAACTCTAGTAGTTCTGGTAATTCATGGACTGAAAGGAAATTATTCTAGTGTTCCCTGGGAGTGCCCACAAGAGGTGCTGGTTACATTACAAACATCTGTATGACGTTGCCTGTACTTTATAACATTATAACAAAAACAATCTCCATATGGAACCCATTAGAAACGTCTCTCTAGCGACTGCTAAATTTACACTTTCTTATATAGCATTCAGGCTATTCAGGAAAATATATGGGTATAGCCCATGCAATCCTTGTCTTATATATCATTAACTTTGAGATTAGAAGTTGTTTGGTGGAATAAACATACACTCCACTGAAAGTAAAAAAAACAAACTGATAATGTTACCTGACCTTAAAAACACAATTTGAAATGGAGACTTATGGTCTAGGAAAAACTTAAGGACATTGATCAAAGGCTAAGGACTGAAAGGACAAGCAAACTACTAATGATCACATCTGATGAGTAATTTTGCGCTTTGGATTACAAAAGAAAGATTCCCATTATTTATGGGCCAGCATTGAGGTGATAAAAATTACATCACAGGAATCTCCAAGGCTATTCAGAAAGATCAAATTTAGCTTTTTCTTCTTGTTTTGCCATTTCAAAGAAACCTACTTAAAGATTTATTAGGATCTTTATTATCATGAATACTTCCCACTTATGAATTGTCTGATGAAGGATGCCACCAAGATTAATGGATTTTTTTAAAAAAAATATTAGGTTAAAATAAGATATTGAACCTAGACATGTGCAATGCTAAAAAAATTATTTTGTTTCGGGAAATTATTTTAGTTAAGTTTAAAAAAAAAAAATTGTTTTGGCAAATTAGTTATGTGAAGTTAAATCGTTTTTTCGTATCCATTAATTTTTTTTGGATCCATTCTTTATTCATATGCATTATTCTATTCTGAAGTTTAGAATAGAATAATGCATATGAATAAAGAATGGATCAGAAAACATGAAAGGAATTTTTTTTATCTAAAACCGCAGCCACCACCCACATCGTCTAAACTAAATAAAACTGTTAACCCCTAAACCGCTGTCCCCCCACATAGTTGACACTAACTAAACCAATTAACCCTCAAACCATCGCCCCCCACATCGCCAACACTACCTAAACCTATTAATCTCTAAACTGCAGTTCGCCGACATTGCTAACACTAACTAAATCACTAAATAAAGCTATTAACCCCTAAACCGCAGTTCCGCAACATTGCTGACACTAACTAAACCTATTAACCTCTAAACTGCCGTTCCCGAACATCGCCGACACTAACTAAACCTATAAACCCCTAAACCGCAGTTCCCCCACATCGCAGACACTAACTAAACCTATTAACCCCTAAACTGCAGTTCCCTGACATCACAGACACTAGCTAAACCTATTAACCCCTAAACCGCTGTTCCCAAACGTCGCCAACACTAACTAAACCTATTAACCCCTAAACCACAGTTCCCCAACATCATCGACACTAACTAAACCTATAAACCCCTAAACTGCCGTACAGCCACATCGCCAACACTAACTAAAACACTAACTAAACTTATTAACCCCTAAACCGCCGTACTCCCACAAGGCCAACGCTAACTAAACCTATTAAGCCCTAAACTGCCGGCCCCCACATCGCAAAAACCAGAATTAAATTATATTAACCCCTAAACCTAACACCCCCTAACTTTAACATAATTAAAATAGACCTAAATTAACATTACATTTATTAACTAACGACCTATTTAAAAATAAATACAAGTTTACCTGTGAAATAAAAATAAAACCAAAGCTAGCTACAATATATAACTATTTACTAACTACCTAGTTAAAATAAATACAAACTTACCTGTGAAATAAAAATAAAAGCTAAGCTTACACTAATAAAACCTAACATTACTAAAAAAACTAATGTTACTAAAAATAAAAAAACAAAGATTACTAAAAAAATTAAAACTACAATTACAAAAAATAATAAACACTAAAATTACAAAAAATAAAAAAAAACTGTGAGATCTACAGTGCGAAAATCTTTATAGAATTACGTTGGGATTAGAGAGACTTTTTCATATACGCCCATGTACAGCCCATTTTCCGAAAAAATTATTTCAAATTTCTGTGTGATTTTTGCACATTCAGTTTTCTACAATTACGATTTACGCTGTGCATATTTAATTTGATTTATTCCTGTGTAAATTACATACAAATTTTACTTTTTTTGTTAACAAACGATTCTTGGTGAAGAATTTTGTTACGATTTTTGATGCACCTTAACAATACAATTTTTCCCTGCTTATTTTTGTGTGAATGGTTCAAATATTTGTTTTGTATAATGCTTAAAATATTAATTTTGTTGTGCACATTTCATATAAAAATGCAGTATACGCCCCTTAGCGAGACACCAGGTTTTCAGGGTAAAAAGTGGCTTTAGATCATTCCACCAGGGAAATAGAAGGACTGGCGAGCATTCTTTAATAATCTCGCCAGCCCAGAGAGCTTTCAATCATCGAGCCCTAAATTCTAGATTACAACAGGTGCAGAAAAACATTAGTTAAAATTACTTGAGGGCAATCAATAGCATTTCTATTTTTGCACATGTCCAAGGTTATTTTTCTTTAATCCTTAAACAAAGTCTAACATCTGCATGTTGAATAGCGTAGGTTTGCTAAATCTCTCATACAATAAATATGTATGGGGGAACACAGGGACATTCATGTCAGATATTGCTTGAACTGATTTTGTGCCGAGGATGCACGAAGCTGAGCACGTAGAGGTTTTCTTTATGTAGTTCTATGTAAACTATTAATAACAATGTTTACCAACTGGCCGCAAATGTGCAGGGGGCGGCATTGCATAAGCATTTCACAAGAAATGCTTATGCGATGATAAATGCTGACAGCGTATGCTGTCGGCATTTATCGATGTCGGGCGGACATGATCCCCTACAGAGAATCATGTCCGCCCGATATTTGATAAATCTACCCCTAGGTCTTAAACGTGCTACATTTTACAGCAGTATTTGGATTGTGCTCTAGTGGAACACAACATAGCACTCCCTGTGCTACCCAGTAACCCCTTGAGCCAATATGAAATTTATATATAGTGTATACACACATATATATATATATATATATATATATATATATATATATACTATATATATATATATATATATATATATATATATATATATATGTGTGTGTGTGTGTGTTTAAATGGAGTGATAGCGAGAATGCTAAATATTCTCTGGTATTTTGGGCAAGTTTTTTCTCAAATTCCCGGTAGAGAAGGGGTTAAAGGCATAAGGTGCACACAAAAACACCAATTGTGTGCCACTTGCAATCTAAACCTGTATTTTTTTAAAACATCTTTTAGTTTGCTTTTTCATGATTATACATACTGTAGGTTGTGACTTTTTTTGCAGTTTAGGTACAATTGTACAGTGCATTAGGGAAGGGGGATACTACAGTAGTATATATTGTGTTTGTGATGATATACAATGATGACAGTGATGACTGCACAAAAGCAATGTATTGATTATTATACAATTGCTAATTGCCAGTTTCAATTAAATAGATTATATATTTGATTATGTAGTTGCTTTCAAAGATATCAATTAAATGACACTAGATGTAATTTTAAAAACCTTCCAATTTACTACAATTTTCAATGTGTGCTTAGTCTTTTTTACATGTACACTTTCTGAGGCACCAGCTACTACTGAGCATGTGCAAGAGTTCACAGTATATATGAGTCTGTAATAGGCTGATGGCTTTCACATGATATAGTGGGAAGGGAAATGGAAGCAATCTTTGAAATTTCTCAGAATAAAATCTACTGCTCATTTTAAAATCAAAGTCTAGTTTATTGCAATGTCTTTTTATTGTGCATGTGTGGATTATTCAAATGTACTGTATTTAATGGTCCTTTAACAAAATCAATTTTAAGCACCAAATTTGCTAAAGTTTATGTTTTCGTGATTAGCAAAACGTTACAAAATGAAATTATAATTATCGGAATGTTAATTGATTATAATAATTATTTGATGTTTAAAAAAATATAAAAAATTACATTTTCATTTAATGTCATCATTGGTTAACTGAAGGAAAAACAAATTTAGCTATTATATCTGTTTTGTAATTTGAACAACCCAACTGTTCTTGTAATGAATTTGAATGTTACAGAAAAAGCAACCAGTACCAGCTGAGTTGAACAATATTTCCCCTTACCAAATTCTAATGCATTAGAATATGGGCCAAGTCTATTACTGTTGGAGTGTTGGCTGAGTACAACTATACAGTATTTACTCGCAAATACTGTTCGATTGTTCCAGACCTCAAGTTTACCCTTTGTACATTTAAGTATGCATTTATACTGAACTCAGATTGATTAGAGCATGCCCCTTTCTAACTATGCACGCCATTCAAATTATGAAAAAAATCCTTTATATGGAGTTTGCAAATTCAAATCCATTCTAAATCATTTGAAAATCCATAAAAGCCCATTTATCTTTCAAATGAATTAGTGACTAGAAAATGTCCTCTATACCTTGATGACACTATTCTAATCAATTTGAAAACAGTTTTTACCAGTTTGACACAGGATTTTTTAACTTTTTTAAAAAAATATGAAAGTCAAGATTAAACGTTCAGAAAGTTCAGATAGAACAATCAATTATATGTGGTTTCCAATTTAAACCTACCAAATGTACTTGGTTCTCTTTATATCCTTTATGGAATGGCATACCTAAATAGACTAAGGAGTCTGCGCATATAATATTAGGGGAACAATATTAAAGGGACAAAAGGTTCAAGTAGCTGATAAGGGTTACTTTTATTCAAAGTTGTTGGATGTACAGTATAGGTGCCAGTTTCAACAGTCAAAAATAGTTATTTCAAATGTCAAAATAAAGTTAAATATGCTATTTGTAAGGTTGGTTTCAGGTAATGTGCCACCAACAGTTTAGGGTGTGTTATCGTTTGCACAACTACACAAATAATAAGGCACTATTTGGTATTACAATTGTTGCTGAGCTCAGAAGAACACCAAAATACCCATGAAAATGTAGAGCTTTATAAGACCTGAAATAAACCATTATAATTAATAGTATAACTCATCTAAATGAATAACTTTACTATTTCCACACCATCAGCTTAGTGCACCCTTGGCATAGCACTCCAAAAATATCCAACATGAATTTTACTATTCGCCGCTTTAGCATTCCATGTGAGGGGTTTAGCGCACTCTTGCAATCTGACATGAAGATCTTTGTACTAGTCTATTGCTCGAACGTTAAAAAAGTACTGTGTGCCGAAAAATTGGAGCTTTATCGGTTGTGCTTGAGTGATGTTAACGCACAATAGTGCTAACATTTTTGCGCTTCATTTGTAATCTATACATCAAAGGGAGAAAATTACACAGTACAATGTCCCTTTAAGTGGAAAATGCAAAAATGCCTTAATAAAAATGATTTGTCTTTTTATTGTTAAAATGAAGACTAAATCTATATTGTTTCTAGTCCGTTTTCTTCATTAATGCTCTCTTTTGTCATAATTACACTCATATTGAATATTGGTTTGACGTATGTTTTACTGGGCTTGTTTGACAATATTTCTGCCAACTCCAGTATTCTTGTAAACTGCAGAAAAACCTTAGAAAACCACAACATATCACATAAACGTATCAGGAATACCTGATGTCCAGCCACTTTATTGATCGTAACTTTAAAACTGTAAAAAACGTGTTTTGCAAATAACAACTGTATAGCTTTATGCTTTTCTCTAGTGGTAATGAACGTCTGTCTGCACATAGTGACATCTGTCCTACACATTTTGTTTCAACTTCTTTTGAAACCCCAGAAGATTTGGTTATAAATATGACACTTTTATTGAAAATCATAGAGCAATAAGCAAACAATTATCTCATCCATTTACTAATTTGGATTAATGACTGTGTCTATGTCTCTGGTGCAGTGCTTTCAGGTGGCTGTAACCACTTTATTTGAAGGGAGATTTTCCCCTACAATGTATTATTTTTATTAGGAACTAAGTTGTGCATTTTGTAACATATTTTAACAGTATGTTCAGAATACAAAATGTTTTATATACAGTTCTATAGACAAAAGCCTAGATTAGTGGATCGGTATCATTAACGTGAGGAGCGTAAAAGCGATTGCAAGATTGCGGTGTTCTTTAAGCTAAAATCCATATTACAAGTGGTGTGCTGTAAAAATTACTGCAAATTTGTTTGCGCAAACTCGGAGTAATTTACTTTACCCATATTTTCTATGGGTAGCATTGAGCGTTATATATTCACGAACGCAATCGCATTTACCGTTCAAACATTTTACGCAACCTGAAAGGTAGCGTAAAGAGTTTGTCCGGAGGAAACAGTTGCACTAAACTACAATATTAACTCCTAAACCGCCACCCCCACATCGCAAACTACCTCTTTACACTATTAACCCCTAAACCACCACATTGCAGTGTCCCCACTATACTATTAACCCCTAAATGGCCAGCCCCCCACATTGCAAAGTCACCACCACACTATTAACCCCTAAACTACCAGCCCCCTAACACAAAGTAAAACACTACACTATTAACCCCTAAACCAACAGCCCCAATGCAAAATAACTGACTGACATCTAACCCCCCTAAGCTAACAGCCCCTAAGTTAACCCAAAATAGACTAACCTTTACCAAAAAAACCTAACTACCTTTAAGAAAATAAAATCTTACCTGTGAAAGTAAAAAAAAAATCTAATCTTAGCTTTAAAAAAACAACCTATCATTTCTATTAAAATAAATAAAACAACAATACCCATTACCAAAAAAAAAAAAAAATGGCATTACTTTAAAAAAAAAAAAAAAAAAAGGCTACCATTACTAAAAATAAGGAATCTGTGAGTGGAGAATCACAAAAAAGAGGGTGCCTCCTAGTTTGATACTGCGATGATGGTTAAATAAAAAAGAACTTGTATTGTGGTTATACTCACAAATAGAGCAGCACCCAGTGTGCTAATTGACACAAGCTGGGAACTCAGTGTCCCAGCAAAACTGATCCCAAGGCACAGGATACCAAGTGCTAGGAATGATGATTCATGCTCAGGCTTCCATATAATCCAAAATATATTTTATTAAAACAGGTAATATAAAAACCTATGGGTATTGATGTGACCCAAGGTATATAAAAACAAATATTATGTAACAGATTGCAACGCGTTTCTCAGATTAGCTAGCTGTTTCCTCAGGCATCTGTTCATATCAAGGAAGCACTGGCTTTTAAATTTTAAAGTGAAGGTAAACTTTGGTGAATGAAAGCACGTCAGCAATGACTAATCCGGCTTCCTCCAATCAAAGCATGGCCTCATGCAATGACTACCCTGGGGGGGGGGGAAGCTGTGATTGGAGGAAGCAGGATTATTCATTGCTGACGTGTGAATTGAGGATCTCTATGTGGGGGAAGCTGCTCCGGCTGTGAAAAGAAAAAAAGGTCATTTTTTTTAACAAAACGGCTGCTTTGTAAACTTTGATGAATGAAAGTGCCCCTATTTTTAATAGTATTTTTAAAAAACGGGCTTTCATTCACCAAAGTTTACCTTCACTTTAACTAACCTCCTAAACTCCTCCCACTGCCTGTCTAAGCAGGTGTTATCAATTATCAAAATCCCTTGACTTCCATAAGTTAACCCACAAGTGTATATTCCCAAACATACACAAAGTTGTTCAAAAATATAAAACATGAGATATAAAACATTTGATGTTAAAGGCAGACATATATAACATTAGAAATATAAAACATTTGATGTTAGAGGCTATGATATCACATAATCTCAGCTTATCAAACTTCCAATTGTTATCCAAACTGTGTGATCCATATAGACAAGCGTAGATTAATCACTACCTGCTTTAAAACATTCAAATATATTCTTATAGGTGTTTGATATTAAAGGCTGCTGACCATAAACATACCTATTAATACATATTTCAAATTTTCAACATTCACCCCTCTTTGTCCATGTTACTGTTTATTCGTTATAATTATAATATTAAACATGATATAAGATCTTTTGTCTTTGATTCTCCACTCACAGATTCCTGGTTTTTGTTCTACTATCTGAGAGAAGCTTCCGTGACTACATAAGAAGGAGGTTATTTGCCTAACATTGGATTAACCTTTACAGATGGATTTATCTGGACATTCTAGACTGGAGGTCCAATACCTATAAAGGACTCAGATAAGACATATTGCATTTGTGCATTTTTTTTTTTATTTTTTGTTGTTCATATCTTTGTACCATTGTTCATAACGGTCAATATATATATATATATATATATATATATATATATATATATATATATATATATATATATATATATATATATATATATATATATATATATATATATATATTACATTATTTTATATGATTAAATATACTGGTTGATATAGAACTATTATATAGATTACTTGTATATAGCGCCCCCCTAGAGTTGGGCACGTTTGTGTCTTCCACAGTTTTTGGCATTACTAAAAATAACAAACCCTAAAATTACAAAGAAATAAACAAATTACCAAAAAGAAAACAATAGCTATGCCTATTCTAATGCCCCAAAATAAAAATAGAAAACCACTCCAAAAAAAAAAAAAAAAAAATCTAAAATCAAACTACAAATAGCCCTTAAAAGGGATTTTTTTGTAGGGCATTTCCCTAAATTGATCAGGCTCTCTTTTTGAAGAAAAAATCCCCCACACTGTCTAACATTAAATATTAATAAAAAAAAAAAACTGTCTAAATAAAACCTGAAAAGGGCATTTGGCTGGGCATTTAGCTCTATTGCTGCCCATAGAAAATAAAATAATTTTAGAAACAAACCCCCCCCCCAAAAAAAACCCTAACACTAAACACAAGATGGTACTCACTAATGATGATGATGGTGCTCCATCTTCATCCCGGCGATAGTCCTTCTTCATCCCGGCAGTGGTCCATCTTCTTGTCTTCATCCCGATGGTGGCAGTGATGGTGGTCTTCATCTTCATCTTCAGTGGGCCAACATCATTGGTGAGTAACATCTTGGGGTTTAGTGTTAGGTTTTTCTTTTGAGATTAGGGATTTATTTATTTTTTCTATGGGCAGCAAAAGGATTTTTTAGATGGGGTGGATTGTTTAATGTTATAAGGTGTGTTTGTTTTTCAAAAAAGAGCTTTTAAAGTAATGTAATTTTTTATTATTTTTTTTGGTTTTTTAATTTAATAGTAATAGCGTTTTTTTTTAAAAAAAAAAAGGTAAGATTAGATTTATTTTACTTTCACAGATAAGTTTTTTTTTTCATAAAGGTAGTTAGTTTTTTTGTACAGGTTAGTCTATTTTGGGTTAACTTTGGGTGTTAGGTTAGGGAGATTAGATGTTAGTGGGTTATTTTGCATTGGGGGGGCTGGCAGTTTATGGGGTTAATAGTGTAGTGTTTTACTTTGTGCTGGGGTGCTGGTAGTTTAGGGGTTAATAGTGTAGTGGGGATTTTGTAGTAGACTTTGTGGGAAATGCAAATTTTATTTTTAGAGCTATTGAAATAGCTATACAGGGACCTGGATGTGAAGGACAGACAACTACTTTGCAATATAATGCATGAAAAAGACCCAAATATGTATTTCCAAGCCAGGGATGTAATTCATCAGGCCCTATTGGAGGTACCCTACATATCTGTATGCTAAAGAGAGACACATATATTACAGTAGCAGCTTACAAATGACAATTAAAGTAAACAATAAAGATAGTATCAATATTTTGTATTGTAATTTGTATTTAAAGTGTTCAGCACAACACAAATTTAAATTATGCAGTAAGAATATAGTTAAAGTACACAGGAAAAAATTGTATGTAAGGTACACAGTTATACTCCAATATCATTTCAAAATAGAAAGTTAAAATTGTATCAAAAAGAACACAATAGAGTACTTTATTTTTCTATTGTAAAATGGCTCTCCCATCCTTGGCAAGTTGGCTAAACATGGCGTTCTATAGGCATGTCTGAAATTCTCTCACAGGTCTCATAAAATCCTCTAAGCATTTTATGCCTGTATGTCTCATTTTTTATCTTGCCAAATGCACTAATAGAAAATCACAAGTATGCATTACTAAAAGCACATGCAAGGTAAAGTACACTTAAAAACCCTTTTGCTGTTAGTGCTAGATGCCCCCTGTTAAATTTGCTCTGCACTGCAAAATTCTTCATTTCTGGAGAATTTCATTACTTTCTAAAGGAGGCAGCTTGTAATTTGCTAAGAATTCAATATTTTATCAATTGTGCGGTCTGCCCATGAGAGGGACCAGTGAGATGATTTTTCTCCTTGCTGAAGAATTAAGCCCATAGTTACAATTATAAAAGTGTTTATAAATAATACACTAATGAAATTGATTATTTCATGTTTACCCTATACAGTTGGCACAAACACAGTCAACCAAATTTTATTAAGAACTGCTTTTTTTCTAAAAATAAAATGCTAGAACAAGCCTTTGGGTAATAAAATCTCATACCATAGTGCCAGACATATACTGTATGTCATTTTACATGACGTGATTGTGGTATAAAAGGGTTCTCATAAGGCCATCTGTACACAAATGGTTAGTTTGCCATTGAACCACCTGTTGACAAGCTCGGAAACGTGAGTTTTCATAGAGGGAGATAACATAACTCAGGCTCAAAGGCTTGTTGTCTGTGTTCTGTATCTTCTAATATGACTTCATATCTTCCCTTCCTGGGGCTCATATTCTTTTCCTTTCCTACTCTTGTCTGTTCACAGGTTATTCTGACAAATCAGATTACAACATGGCTGAGAAGATGCCATGCACCAGTGGCAGACCTGCTGTCTCCATATGATGACTTGTCCCTGTCTGAAGGTAAAAGGGCCTCTTATACCACTTCTGTAACTTGACACTGATCAAAAAAATCACCACTGTCATTACTGCCTTCCATTGATCTACCATTATTAGCAAGTGAATTTGTAACAAGCTGAACGTACGAAGGAACCTGAGTTAATATCTTTTTTCTTTCATCATCTCTTTGTTCTAACATGAGAACATAATAATGGGCTTATTGTTAGTATAAATATCATTTTATTAATGTTTTTGGAACTGATAGAATATAGCATATTATTTGCGAATGTTTCTACAGTATACCTATATATGAGAGTGCATCTATGTGTGTGTATGTTATTAAAGGGACAGTGAAAAACATTTTTCCCATCTTTATTTGAAACCTATTTTTTAAATGCAGAGGAATCTCTGCAATATATATATATATATATATATATATATATATATATATATATATATATATATATATATATACTCCAAAAAATATATACTGCACTCTCAGGATCTGTCAAATCAAATCCTGAGAGTGCAGTATATTTTCTTTGGAGTATTTATCACTGGCTATATTTGCACCCAGGTGGCTGCATCTGGAGGATTGATTCATTTTTTGCTGGATACTATATATATATATATAGTATGTATTTATGTGTGTGTATATGTTTGTGTTTGGGTGTGTTGTGTGTTTGCTTGGATAGTGTCTCTGTGAATTTGT
>NC_069499.1:220144901-220339901 GCF_027579735.1 Bombina bombina
CATGGTTGTTGTTCAATAATAAAATTAATCCTCAAAAATACAACTTGCCTAATAATTCTGCACTCCCTGTATATATATATATAAAACCGTTTATCTCCGTAGCAATGGGGTGGTTGTTTGGGTGTTGATCTTGGAGGGTTTGCCATAAATAATATAGGAGCTCTTTAGTTTTACTTTACATACTAACTGGTGGGCTATAGGACTTAAGAATATATGTTGATACTTACATATGGTATACGAATTTGATATTTATATACTACCAGTCACCTGATAGCTAACTCATCTGTTCGTAAACTAAGATATAATTGCCTTTTCAGGGAAATGGGGAGCTTAGGTTTTTTTAGTTAGGGTTTTATTTGGGGGGTTGGTTGTGTGGGTGGTGGGTTTTACTGTTGGGGTGGTTGTTTGTATTTTTTTTACAGGTAAAAGAGCTGATTTCTTTGGGGCAATGCTCCGCAAAAGGCCATTTTAAGGGTTATTGGTAGTTTAGTTTAGGCTAGGTTTTTTTTATTTTGGGTGGGCTTTTTTTATTTTGATAGGGCTATTAGATTAGGTGTAATTAGTTTAAAGATCTTGTAATTTGTTGTTTTTTTTTGTTGTTTTTTTTTATTTTCAAAGCTTTATTGAAGAATAAACAGAAAATAAACAAGCAAAATACGTACATCAAAAATCATGAGATACAGGATTACATGTACGGGTGACTCTATAGAGTCCATTAGGCTGCGTAAAGATGTAGTATCAATGAATGGGTTAAGTTTAGTAGAAAGTCCAGATAAGATTCTGAAAGCCCATTCATGCTCATCTCGATGTACTAGAACAATATTATAATTGTATAACAATTTTTAGTCAGAAAAGATAATGGAAATTCGGTCATGGGGTAACTTTCAGACCCATGTCCGAGGTAAGTGGAAAAGGAAGAAAGTAATGTAGAAAAGGAAGGAAGGGGAGGAGTTAGGAAGAGAGAAAAAAAAAAAAAGGGGGAGGGGGAAGAGGGAAGGGAAGAGGGATGAGTAGGAGGAGGGGGAGGGCAGGTGCGAAGGAAGGGAAATCAGACATATCTCCTAAAAGGAGGAGGTGATTCTATACAGGGCCACATTGTAGACAACAGGTCTACCATGCCGCCCCTATCTGTAATGGTTTAGGCCACCAAACTGCAGTCCGGCCTCCCTTGTTTCCACATCTCCAGCATGTATTCATGGATTTCTATCCTGTCGTCTCTCATATATCTATATCTCTCTAGTTAAAGGTATCTGTTTACTTGGTCAACCCAGTCACTCAATGTGGGCACATTTGTATTTTTCCAATTTTTAGGGATAAGGGATTTTGCACTGTTGAGCATTAGGTAGAAAAGGTATTTTGTGGCCTTATATTTAAATTTGGGAAGGCCATGGTACAAAAGAAGGCTAGGTGATCTTGGCAGGGAGGTCCCAATGACCCTTTCCATTGCAACCAGTAATAAGTGCCAGTATGGTCCTATGGCGTCACAACCCCACCAAATGTGTAGAAGGGTACCTGATTCTCCACACCCCCGCCAACACCTCCCATCAGTCTGTTTATAAATTTTCTGTAGTCTGGCAGGAGTAAGATACCATCCAGACAAATATTTGAAGTTAGACTCCAGTACTTTTGCTGAGACCGATGTCTTTGCATGCACTCTAAATATTTTCCCCCAGTCTTTATCTGTCAGGGGTAGGTTAAGCTCCCTATTCCACTGTCGTGTGTAAGTAGGCAGTGGGGTGCCAGTATGTGAGGAAAGCAAGTGGTAGGCGATAGAGATCATATGTTTAGGTGTATGCGGGAGAAGGCACAGGGATTCGAAGGTAGTTGGGTTCCTAGTGATGTTGTGCGGTTTTTTATGTGTCGTCAGATAATGCTGAAGTTGAGTGTGAAAGTACCAAGAAAGACCGAGACTGGACTTCTCCAGCTCATTCCTACTTCTAAGTTTATGATCTGTAATGAGTCGATAGAAGGATACCTGTGACACCTGTGTTTTATCTGCCACCACTCTTTGCGTACAAGTAAAGGGTATATCTGGATTGCCTAAGAAAGGTGTAAGAGGCGAGAGGTGTGTGGAGATGTGTGGATGTTCTATTAGTAATCTGTCCCAGCATGTAAAAAACTCTTTGAGAAAGGGGTAGTTATTAATAAGTTTCGGTCTGGTCTTAGGTGAGATCCACCCCAACAGTCCAGTGTTCTGTTTACCCAAGATTGCTCTGCAGATTTGGACCCAAGTTTTATCTCGAAGATTATGACACCACTCTACTTGATGTTGCATGAGGATGGCGTTTTTATATAAGGCCAGGTGAGGCACTCCCAGGCCCCCCCTCTCTTTTGACAGATATAGGGTCTTTCGTGCAATTCTCGGTCTCCCCCTCCTCCATATGAATTCCTCCCGCACATTTTGTAGTTTGTATAGAAAATGGGATGGTAAGGGGATTGGAAGGGTCTGGAGATAGTACAATATTCTGGGTAAAATATTCATTTTGATAATGCCTATTCTCCCAAGCCAGGAGATGGGCTTGTTTCTCCACGAGGAAAGATCACCCGCAATCATAGTGAGCAGGTTTGTATAATTTGCCTCAAAGAGTCCCTCCGCAGATCGGGTGACATTAATCCCCAAGTATTTTAGTTTGCGTGTCTGGATACGTAAGGGGCATAAGGAAGAGAGTTGGCTAAGTTCTTTTGGAGGGAGGTTAATATTTAGAATTTCAGATTTGGTTTTGTTTAAATGGAATTTCAAATGTCTACCATATTCCTCAAATTCTCGTAAAGCCTCGGGGAGTGACCCGCAGGGGTCCGTTAATGATAGTTGGACATCGTCCGCATACATGGACAGCTTGTGTTCTTGGTCCCTAATTTTAATTCCCCCTATCTTAGTATTGCTTCTAATTCTTTGGGCCAGAACTTCCATCACCAGCACAAACAGCAGTGGCGACAGAGGACACCCCTGCCTAGTGCCATTTGTTATACTAAATGGGTCAGAGAGAATATTGTTAACCCTGACCTGTGCTGAGGGGCCTGTGTAAAGAGAAAAGATTCTGTGTGTGAAGGTGTGGCCAAACCCCATCTTCGACAGGACCGTTTTCAGAAACTTCCAGCTGATCCTGTCGAAGGCTTTCTCGGCGTCGGTGGATACCAAGATTGCCGGGATCCCATTCAATTGGGCATAGTTTCCAAGTAGGGTTGCTTTTATGGTGTTGTCCCTCGCCTCACGGCCCGGGACAAAACCCACCTGGTCAGGTGATATTAAATTGGGTAGGAATTTATTTAACCTAGTTGAGAGGATTTTCGCAAATATCTTAATATCCACGTTAAGGAGGGAAATTGGGCGGAAGTTTTCAGGTTTATTAGGTGGTTTGCCCGGTTTGGGAATAGTCGTTATATGTGCCAGAAGCATGGAAGGGGGGAAGCCCTGAGCGGTGTCTATAGAATTGAATAAGCAGGCCTAGTGAGGGGCCAGCACAGTTTTGTAGATTTTGTAATACTTGGCACTAAAGCCGTCTGGGCCTGGGCTTTTGCCAGAAGGCAAGCCCTCAATGGTATGCAGTACTTCCTCAGGAGAAATGGGAGCATCTAAAACCTCTGCCTCTGTCTGTGACAGAGTGGGTAATGTGACCGAATTCAGATATAGACTCATGTCGGGGGGAAGCTGTCTGTTGTCATCTTCTGATGAGAGGCAGAGGGAGCCCTTCAAATTATATAGGCCAGAGTAATATGTCCTTAGGATTTCAGCTATATCCGGACTGTTTGTATGTACATTGTTTAGCTTGTCGACTAGGGAGTGAATGTGTGATTTCAGGGTCTTTCTCCTGATGGCTCTTGCTAGCAGTTTCCCAGGTTTGTCACCAAACTCATAGTATTTTTGTTGAGTCCTCAATGCCATTTTCTGATGTTCAGTCATGTGAATGTCTTGGATATCTTTTCTAGCTTGTATCAGTGCGGAGAGGGTAGTGTTGTCTTTTGGATCTTTTTTGTGTTTAATTTCTAATTCTCTTATATTAGATAGAAGGGAAGAGTACCTAACTCTGGTCTGTTTCGCCAGAATGGCTTTTTGTTTGATCAGTTCCCCTCTCAGGACACATTTATGTGCCTCCCATATTGTGTGTTTAGGGATTTTAGGTGTATCGGTCAGAGTGAAATAGTCGGTCAGAGTGTTTTCAATCTTACTTCTAATTAGTTGGTTGTTGAGCATAAAATCGTCAAATTTCCAAATAAAGGGCCGGTCAGGTGCTGTGGGCCATGTCAGTCTACAAATAACGGGGCATGATCTGACCAGGTCATGGGCATAATCTGAGTGTTCAACACTGATGCCAGTGTGGACTGGTCCGTAAATATATCATCTATTCTGGTATATAAGTCGTGGGGATGGGAAAAGAATGTGTAGTCTCGTCTTGTAGGGTATTGGGTACGCCAAGTGTCATGAACTGCAAGTTCCTCCAATCTACTGTTGCACTGTTTAATGATTCTCTTTGGAGTGGAGGCCACACCCCTGGAGGTGTCTAGTTGAGGGTCAAGTGGCAAATTGAAGTCTCCTGCGAGGAGCAAAGCTCCCTTCAGCAGGTCCAATATTTTGTTAGTGAGTGTCGACATAAATTTGTGTTGGTTTTGATTGGGGAAGTAGGCGTTAGCTAGAGTGACTGGGCGGCCATGCAGGGTGCCCACTACTATTAAATAGCGGCCTTCTGGGTCTTTTTCTACCTGCTGGGCAATAAAAGGCGTTGAGTGATGGATAAGTATCCCCACTCCATTCTTTTTAGAGGGGCCGGATGCAAAAAAGGTCTGAGGAAATTTGGAGTGCAGCTAATTTGGCTCCCTGCCTCTTTTGAAGTGCGTCTCCTGCAGGAATAAAATGTTGCAATGCAGCCTAGCTGCATCTCTTAAGAGATGAGACCTCTTCTCCGGTATGTTAATCCCTTTGACGTTTAGGGACATGATAGAAAGATTATGGGCTGTTTGGGGTACCATTTTGTTCCCTAAGTGTTTGTTGATGTTGGGGGTTCAAGGAACAAGGGGGAAGTGAGGGAATGGGTTGGTGGAGAGAAAAAAAAAAAAAAAAAGAAGGAGGATGAAATAGGGGGGGGAGGAAGGAAGAAGGATAGAGATAGGTATAAAGAAAGAGATTAGTTTAGTGAAGAAACAAGATTATAGTAGTATGAAAAGAACAATAAGAAGAAAGACTTATACAATTCCTCACACCTGTAAGAGGAAAGGATAGGAGGATAAAGTAAAGTAAGTGTGGGGTCAGTATCTCCACACCCGGTCAATGAATAAATATAACACATAATTTGTGAATCAACTTAAACTGTCTGAGAAAAAAATACAAATGCAAAAACAGGTACAACATTTTTCGTAAATAAAAAGCCTGAAAAACAAGTACATTTGCAAAAACAAGTACAACCCCTTTCGTGTATAGGACCGTGGTAAATAAAAGCTAGACTAGTGAGGTAGCTCCTCCCGGGAGGGATTTTATTTCCCAGGCCTAAGTCCTGAATATGTAGGGTTTCCCCAGAGGAGTCGGGTATAAGCCCTTACCCCAAGGGTCCCCTCAGCTCTCGGGCAAGTGCCCATAGGGATTTGGAGGAAACTAGATCTGGCACTTCCTTGGGTGGTTAGAGGATGGGAGTATATTTGAACCCAGCCTTTCAGTTGTCTAAGGCAATGGGCAAATTATGGTATGTAAATTGAGCTTTAGTGTAGTGTGGACACTAGTCATAAGGTCATACAGGGCAAATCGCTTGGAAAGTAAGAGTTCTATGAATTAGTGAATAACCTAGAACCAATTGCTGGGCATGGGTGAGACATCTTGCGGTGGGATGAGGGTAACTGGGAGGTATGTGCCATCAGACATCTATGTCTAACTGGTATAGTGCTAAAAACAACCAACATACTTGTGGAATTGTGTGAAACATCTCGGTGGGCCCCCGGCTTCCCCGGAAGCACAATAATATCCACATACAATGGGCATCATCAGGCTACTAATCATGTTAAATCCCAACCTAGGCAACTGTAAGAGGAAAAAGAACAATTAACAATCAAACAGTAACATTTAAACCCAAGCCACTTCAGATTATAGCGTCTCCAGGGGCATAATCAATGCAATGGGGAAGTAATGACAACCTTTACCCCTGTTGTAACTAAATTTGATAATAAAGTCTCAGAGGCTAGATTTTTTCAGGTGTCCCTTGTGCGAAAGGAGCCCCTGAAGCTTTGAGGTGGAAAGTCTTGGGAAGGAGCCCTGAAGGCTCCGGTTGCTGGATGTTTATATCAAGTGTCCTGCAAAACTCAGAAAGGTCAGTGGGGGACCTATATGTGGCCTGAGCACCATTTTTGGAAGCCATTAATTGTATTGTATCCCATTTGCCTGGAGTTCTGAGGTGATGAATTTGAGATCCCTTCTTTTCTGTAGCGTGATTAGACTAAGGTCAGAAAAAATCTGTAAAGGGATTCTTGCATGGGTGATGTTTTTGATGTTTCTCGCCTTTAATGTGATTGTTTCCTTATCCTTGTAACTAAGGAATTTAACAATAATGTCTCTTGGTGGGGCTTTGGGTGGGGGCCTAGGTCTAAGGGCCCTGTGAGCTCTCTCAATGGGTATGCTTGGCAATTCTGGTGTACCTTTCAGTGTACGAAACAGGTCCTACAGATAACCCTCTAAGGCCGTGGAGGAAACGGATTCAGGGACCCCCCTTATCCTTATGTTATTGCGACGCCCCCTATTGTCCAAGTCCTCAACTTTTGAAAGTAAAAACTGAATGTGCTCCTCATGGTCACTAAGCAGCTGGGAGTTAGGGGTAACTGTAGTTTGAAGGGTTTCGTGTTTGGCCTCTAAGGCCTGCACTTGCTGGGTAACCTGGGTTATATCCTTTTTTAGGTCTCCAAACAGGGCCCTCATTTCTGAGAGAACTTTATTTATGTCCTCCTTTGAAGAAATGGTATTGAGGTCATGTCTTGTAAGGTACACTTGCTGATGTGGGGTCTCTGTGTTGGGTAACTCAGCAGCCATGTGGGTAGGAGAGGGGGGACTGGAGTCTGATGATTCTAAGTTAGGTGGGTTAACCCTGAGGAAATTAGTGAGGCTGGAGGATTTGATTCCCTTGTCAGGTTTATTGCTGTTTTTCCTGCTGGTCATGTTTGTCTGTGTGTTCTAGACCAGTACTCAGTCGGTGTTCTAGGAAAATGACAGGGAAAGCACAGTGAAATTTTGCAGCAGGCCTGCTAAGTTGGTGCAGACGATTAAGCTGGTAAAGGCCCCACGTGGCTCTGTGATATAAGGATGGCTTTAGTGATCTGCGGTCAGAGGCCTGAGGTAAAATATAAAAGTAAGCCCCTGGTGCACCAACTATCCTTCAGTGTGAGGCTTTTCACCGGACTGTGTATTATATGCGGAGGCTGTCTTTGCTATGATAGTTCTGTGTGTGGGGCGTGAGGTGTAAGAATATTTCGTGCAGGAGGTTTCTTACCGGCTTTTGTAAGTATTCAACTGGTCTCCGGTAATAGCTTCTCAGCCTCTGTGCTGATCGCCGTGTGTCGTCGTCCTCCGTGATGCGGTGCAGCTGCCAGCAGCCAATGCCATTTAAGGTTAGACCCAGTTAGGAGCGGATCGTTATACCCCCCACAGGGCCACTGTGTGAGTATCCGCAATTCCGCTGTCCTCTATGTGTACTCAGAGGAGCGGGTTTGTCCCGTCAGTCGGTTCAACGTTTCCGTGTCGCAGTAGGGTGCCGATGCAGACCAGGCCTCAGTTTGAAAGCCCCGGTATGGCGACAGAGAAAGCTCAGCCCCAGGATATTTTCCGCCCTCAAAAAGGTGCAGGATGTTGTTTCAATAAGATCAGCTACAAAAGTTATCAAATTTAAGAATGTTGATAATGATTTATAGATATTAACCGGGTGTGGAGCATCAGAGCCAAGTTTTATGCTGCCATCACCCTGCTTGTAATTTGTTTTTTAATTTCTTTTTTTGTAATTTAGCTAATTGTTTTGAATTTAGTTAATTGTATGGTTAGGTTAGGAGTTAGTGTAAGACAGGTTAGGTTTTATTTTACAGGTCAATTTGTATTTATTTTAGCTAGGTAGTTAGTAAATAGTTAATAACTATTTAGTAACTATTCTACCTAGTTAAAATAAATACAAACTTGCCTGTGAAATAAAAATAAACCCTAAGCTAGCTACAATGTAACTATTAGCTATATTGTAGCTATCTTAGGGTTTATTTCGCAGGTAAGTATTTAGTTTTTAATAGGAATGATTTAGTTATTAATAGTAAGTTTTATTTAGATTTATTTTAATTAATTTAAGTTAGGGTTGTTAGGGTTAGGTTTAGGGGTTAATAAATTTAGTATAGTGGCGGCGACGTTGGGGGCAGCAGATTTGGGGTTAATAAATGTAGGTAGGTTGCGGCGATGTTAGAGACGGCAGATTAGGGCTTAATATGTTTATTATAGTGGCGGCAACTTTGGGGGCAGCAGATTAGGGGTTAATAAGTGTAGGTAGGTTACGGCAACATTGGGGGCTAATAAATATAATGTAGGTGTCGACGATGTTGGGGGCAGCAGATTAGGGGTTAATAAGTATAATATAGGTGGCGGCGATGTATTCAGGGTTCATGTTAGGGTGTTAGGTGTAAACATAAAATGTAGGAATCATATGGGGCTGCGTTACTGAGCTTTACGCTGCTTTTTTGCAGGTGTTAGACTTTTTCTCAGCCGGCTCTCCCCATTGATGTCTATGGGGAAATCGTGTACGAGCATGTACAACCAGCTCACCGCTGACTTATGCAGCGCTGGTATTGGAGTGCGGTATGGAGCACAATTTTGCTCTACGCTCACTTCTTGCCTTTTAACGTCGGGTTTGTAAAAACCTGTAATACCAGCGCTGTAGGTAAGTGAGCAGTGACTATAACGTGCAAGTTAGTACCGCACAGCTCATAACGCAAAACTCGTAATCTGGCCATTTGTCTGTTAAATTTACTGTATCTATTTTGTTGTAAACATATACTGCAGAGGGCGGAGCTTAGCCACGCTGGACGATGGCTGCATTTTGCTAGAGCTCCTATCTCCCTTCCCGGCAAAAACAGCTCCAAAAGCATGTAATAGCTTCTGAATTCCCCCCTATCCCCTCCATTGGATTTCCTGAAGCTCCCACAACCCTTTCAATGCCGCTATTTAACCAAATATAACGGTGATAGTAACTTATCGGTGCCGGAGGAATGAGGGACTAACTGCAGACAGCTCCCACCCGATATCATCAACCATTACTTCTTGGATCCCCTCGCCAGCACATACTCCAAACTCCTCATTAGCCGGGATCACATCAAGACAGTGTAAAGCCTTCAACACCGGGCGGCGGACAACTCACTCCAAACTGGGGCATACTGAACTAACCGCAGATCTCCCGGTCGCCATCTTGCTCCCGCGTGGCCACCTGCAATCACTTCTCCTCCGATCGCCTACAAGACGGAACAGGCCAGGGAAGCTCCGGAGATAACCTGAGACACAGCAGTGAGTACCCTAACAACGAAACCACAACAGGGGCCTGCACCACCAGACCGGGGACTCGTTCTCCCAAATACAGCAACAATAGGCTCGGTGGGAGATAGTGAGTAGTTCACACACAGAGACAGGGGGAATCTTGAATTCACACTCAAAATAAGTAATATAACCTTGGGGAATAATATTACTCAGGCACCCTAAGCAAACTACCCCCCTTATAACCAAGAACCCACAACTATAGACCAGAGGCATAACTTTCATCTGTATCACATACAGTGCCACCGGACACCCTCATTCCCCCTACAGCAATCCTAGAACGATACTATTCCACAGCTTCTCATATATTTACAATCCTAAATTAAAACAGAGGCCTGCTTTTGCAGAAAAGGACACTGATCCGTTTGCTGCCTGAACTGACTGCTCCCTGTTACTAATGTGATGCCTTGCAAAAAGAATAATAAAACAGATAAACCTGCTGCAAACAAAACCCTAAACCACTACCTCAAACCTGCGGAGACCCACATACAAACTGCTACAGCAGATAAGCCACCTTCTCCCATACCTGGGCCCCTACAAATGGAACCAGAGGAGAATCCCATAGACATGTACCTAACAAAAAAGGACATTACACATCTCTCCTCAAAAGAGGACATCAGGGAAGTCATGCAGGAGATGAGAAGCTTGTTTGGAGACCTACGCAGGGACATAGGGGCACTAGATCAGAGGGTAGTCACCTTGGAAGAAAAACAAGCATCTACAGAAACAAAAGTTCAGACAAACACTACACAATTAACTGAACAATCCCACCAGATCAACATTCTGGCGGACAAACTAGAAGACCTAGAAAACAGGTGCCGACGCAGTAATCTGCGTATAAGAGGAGTCTCAGAGACTGTTTTCCCTCCTGCTATAGAGGGCTACCTACAAGCATTATTTAGAATTATAAAAGATGACCCAGCTGCAGATGACATCCCTATTGAGAGAGCTCACAGAGCTATTAGATCTAAACCACCCCCAAAGGCACCACCAAGGGACATCATAGTCAAATTCCTGCGATACAAAGACAAAGAGGACCTTCTCCGCTGCGCAAGGGCCAAACACCCAATCTATCACGCAGGAGAGGAAATCTCTCTATTTGCTGACCTCTCTCAAGCTACACTACAAAAAAGGAGAGAAATGGCCCCCCTTACCACAGCATTAAGGAGACACAAAATCCAGTATAGATGGGGCTTTCCTGTATCCCTCATAGTCTCCTACAACAATAAATCAGCTAATTTTAGACCAGGGGACGATCTTGACTCCTTATGCAAAGAACTCTCATTTCCATTCGTTCTAAAAGAGGTCAGTGGGCCAGCCCCCGGCTTACCAGAAAACCACAGACCCCGCCAAGCCTCTATACATGAGTCTGCATCAAATTAAAAGGCCCTGGTGAATTCTATGATAACTCCCCCTATTACCACCGACCTCCTCTGCATGAGAAATCACTTCCCAGTGACACTGGAAGAAACTGGGAACAGGGGAAAGCATAAGAAGAAAAGAAACAGAAGATAGTTGGAGAGTTAAAAAATAATAAAGTTTAAAGTGACTGAACTTACCTTCACACTTTTGCCTGCCAGTGAAACCTGAGCTTCAAAGTTTATGTTTCTAGACACCCTAGCAGGACAATGCAGGGCCCTCCCTGCAAGTGAATATGTATCCTTTTTTGCACTAAGAACTATTTGCTGTGTCACCAAAGCTTTTTGTTGTGTATTTAATGTGTTCACGATTCTGCTCTTTCAAAAGCAGTGTTAGTAATATTGTTCTTAAAGTTTGATATTTATATATGTTCAAATGTTTATAGCTGTTATGGTCTTTTAGACCCCTTTGAGGCCTATAACACCCCACACTGGGGTTGAAAGGTAGGATGTGAGTTATTGTAAACATGACCCAGACAGTTAAATAGGTCTTTCCAAACTCCTCTCTCCCTTCCTTCCTCCTCCCCTCTCCCCCCTACCCTATCATCCCTCCCCCCCCCATCCCTTTTTCCCACCCAATTGCTCCCCCCACCCCCTCTCCTTTCCTCTCCTCTCCACTTCCCCTATTCCTTCGAAAACTAGAAAAGAAACATTCAAAAACGGGAGCTCAATACTGCTCCAACCTATTCGAAATGTCTAATTAAAATGGATTAGCAGTAACCTAGATTCCTACATTCTATTATGACAGTTGAAATGTTGTTTGTTTACATGTATAACCAGTTTTGTTTGTTGAGAGCATCCCAGGCCCCCCCAAGGCCTGATACGCTCAGTATAGGGGGGGAACAATAGACTAAATTTTAATCCTATCTACACGAGACAGCAGAAAGGGGCGATTCCTGCTCTCTTCTACTCTACTCTCCCTTCCAGTAACCCCACCTATTTCCTGCTGTTCTTATTCTCCCCCTCCTTTCCCTTACATTCTTTCTCCTCCTTCCCTCCCTCTCCCCTACCCTCCTTCCCCCTCCAACCTCGTCTTTCATTCTCCCCCTTTTCAACTTAACATAAGTGACATGCCTTTTGGAACCAATGATTATTCAGCCCTATCCCTTAACAAGCCGGACAGAGAGATACCCCCTCCAGGTGTCTTTACTTTCTATTTTCTTACTTGTACTCTTAACAAGTGTTCTTATTTCACACTTCTTTCTCTTTTTTTTTTTTTCCTTTTTCCTTTCTCTTTCTTACCTCCTGACCCCCCCACTTTCTCGTGACCTCTGAGCGCTCTATCTCATCTAAACCTTCCTCCTCATCAATTATCTAAATACCCCTAATCACCTTAATCCTTCCCCTCCCCCCCCCCTTTTTTTTTTTTTTTTTTTTTTTTTCTCTTTCTTTCTTCCCCCCCACTAACACGGAACCCAACCATGGCGGGTAAACTGAGCAGATTTCAAGAACATAACTTGCTAATTACTACTATTAATGTCAAAGGCCTTAACAGTCCTGGTAAACGGTCTATAGCATGCAGGGAGTTTTCTAGATTAGGAAGCCAGATCCTTATGGTTCAGGAAACTCACTTTCAGAAAGGTAAGGAACCTAAATGGAATACCCCGCAGTATCCCATCACCAGTTTTGCTTCAGGACCCCATAAGAAGGGAGGGGTGGGTGTCCTGATCCATAGATCCCTCCCCTTTCAGGTTGCACAAATTGATAAAGATCCTGAGGGACGTTATATCCTAATGACAGGTCAACTATACGGCCAACAACTATCATTGCTGAACATCTACGCCCCAAACCAGGATCACACCACCTTTTTTAAAAAGATCTCAAACTTGATCTTAGACAAGGTCAAGGGGACCTTATTCCTGGGGGGAGACTTCAACCTGGCATTTGACCCAGGCATGGACTCATCTAGAGGAGTCTCATCTATCCCTAGGTCCAAATTGAAAACTATAAAGCAACTATTTCACAACCTACACCTGCATGACACATGGAGGACCTTACATCCACAAACCAGAGATTACTCTTACTACTCACCCCCTCACAATTGCTACACTAGGATAGATCATATCTTTACTGACGCCGACGGCTTATCACTGACTACCCAATGTAAGATTGGCCAAATAACCTGGACTGACCATGCACCAGTCACCTGCTCAGTTCAATGGCCTGACCTTCCTATAACATCCAAAATTTGGAGACTGGACGATACCCTCTTAGAAGACCCCATTGCGCTTGCAGACCTGAAAAAGGAAGTTGTGGAATACTTTTTGCTTAATGACAACTCGACAGCTTCGCACCAATGCGAATGGGAAGCCCATAAATCCGTCATGAGGGGTATATTCATCAAGCGTAAAGCTAAGATCAATAGGCAAACTAGAGAGAAACACACAAATCTTCTGAATAGAGTGGGAACTCTAGAAGCGGCCCATAAACGTAACACTACTAGCGATACCCTTAGAGACGACTTGTTTAAAGCTAGAGCGGAGTTAAAAGCACACCTGATAACAATACACCAACGTAACGCTCTCCACTTGAGGCAACACTACTATGAGGGAGGGGACAAACCAGGCAAAGTTTTGGCTAGATGTTTGAGGAGAAAACAGTTATCCTCTTATATTCACAGCCTCCAATCCTCGGAGGGTCATTTAATGAAAAGCAATAAAAACATAGCGTCCACATTTAGACACTACTACAGCAATCTATATAACATACACCAATCTGGAGCTCAAACACAGGGAGAGGCTCAGCCCTCAGAACATATTGACCAACTTGACAGCTACTTTCAGGGACTGGACTTGCCCACCTTAAATGACGAAGGGAAAACACACTTAGAATCACCCATCACAATTGAAGAAATACAACAGGCAATCAAAGATTCCCCATCAGGGAAAAGCCCAGGCCCAGACGGTTACACAATGAGCTATTACAAGAAATTATCGGAAGTTCTGTCCCCCCATCTATTAAAATTATTTAATGATTTAAGAAGTAACCCATCTCTATCTAAAAATCTATTAGAGGCCCATATCACTGTTCTCCCCAAGCCAGGCAAACCCGCAACTCGTCCTGAAAACTTCCGCCCCATCTCCCTCATCAACACTGATATGAAAATCCTAGCTAAAATTTTATCTACCAGATTAAACAAATATCTCCCCAATCTGATATCCTGTGATCAATCCGGATTTATTCCGGGTAGGGAAGCCAGAGACAATGTCATCAAGACCATTCATCTCATTAATTTTGCTAAGGCTTCGGGTACACCTATGGTCCTTTTCTCGTCTGACGCAGAGAAGGCCTTCGATAGGGTTCGCTGGTCTTTTCTGCGTCGGGCTATGACTGAGATGGGAATTCCGGAATCTTTCCTACATATGGCCTTCTCTTTGTACTCCAATCCTAATGCGAAGATAAGAGTGAATAACACCCTATCAGAGCCTTTTCTCATAAAGAACGGAACTAGGCAGGGCTGCCCACTATCCCCCTTGCTTTTTGCCATCTCAATAGAAATTCTAGCCCAGAAAGTTAGGAACAACACTAAGATCAAGGGCCTCAGAATAGGTCACATAGAACATAAACAAGCACTGTACGCGGATGACATTTTGTTCTCCCTGACAGAGGCGGAAAGCTCCATGCCGGAGTTACTGGCAGAGCTGGAAGCTTACGGGAATGTATCTAACTTTAAACTTAACATATCAAAATCAGAAATATTGAACATCAACACCCCCCACAAAATTATACAGGACATTAAAGACACCTATGGAGTTCCCTGGGCCACACATACACTAAGGTATCTGGGTGTCCAACTGACATCCAACACCCAAGATCTCTTTAAATTTAACTACTGCCCCCTGAAAATTGATATAACACGAGACTTATCCTCCTGGAAAAACAAACCCCTGTCCTGGCTAGGAAGGATAGGGGTGATAAAAATGAATACCCTTCCCCGGATTTTATATCTAATGCAGGTACTGCCCATACAACTCTCAGACAACTATCTCTCTCAACTACAAAAAATAATAGACCAATTTATATGGGCTGGTACCCACCCTAGAGTCCCAAAGAAAACACAATACCTTCCTAGAGATAACGGGGGGTTAGGGATCCCGAATCTTTTAGCTTATAAACAAGCAATAGCTCTCCGCCACATAGCAGAATGGGCTCATAATACTGAGAATAAGACATGGCTCCAGATAGATAGAGATATACTTAAGGTAAATAACGTAGCAACTCTGGCCTGGACCCCGGCACAACAGAGACCTAAACACACTCAACAATACCTCATCACAACACATATTCTATCGGAATGGGACAGAATCATGTCCACCACGACACATATATCTTCAAAAATAGGTCCGCTCTCTCCGTTGATAGAAAACATTGATCTTCCTTACCATAAGCTGAAAAGTAAAATATTGACCCCATATCCTCTCAGGACTGGATCTATCAGTTTCATTTCTGAGGAGGGTAAGCTGAAAACACAACAGACTTTAGCGGAGACACATGGGGGAATATTCTCCTCATGGCTCCACTATAACCAACTGATGCACTACATCTCACACCACAAACACAGACCAGACTTCGGAAGAACCCTCACACACTTCGAGAAGCTCTGCACACAAACTAGTTACCCTACCCACTTGATTTCCAAATTATATAAACTCATTGCTGCTCCCTCCACAGCCTCTCTCCCATCATACACAATCTCATGGCACCGAGAACTGAACCAAGACATTGATTCTGAAACGTGGTTAAGAGCATTTAAGCTCATTAAGTGCTCCTCGGTCTCGGCAAAAGTACAAGAAATTCACCTTAAGCTTACTAGCCGATGGTATTTGACACCATTAAGATTGAGCAAGATGTTCCCCGGCACAACTAACACTTGTTGGAGAGGGTGTGGGGAAGTGGGTTCTCTCCTCCATATCTGGTGGAGTTGCCCCCGCTTGACTTGTTACTGGAGAGCGGTGTTCCAGGCTATGTCGGAAGTGTTGGGTACAGCGGTTCCGCAAGTGCCTGAGACATTAATATTCTGCTCTATACCCCAACTAACAGCAAGGGGCAAAAGAGCACTGTTTTTGCTTATGATGACAGCGGCCAAAAAGATCATTCCAAAATACTGGAAAACACAAACAATACCCTCAGAACAGGAATGGCGGAGTCAAGTGGAGGATCTGCTATTGCTAGAGAGATACCATTATCTGAAAGTCCACAAATTAGATATCCATGAACTTTTAGTAGCATATTGGAACAAAACTATATAGCGATGTTGACCACTTAGTTAGGGACTAGGGCCTACCTCCTTCCCCTTTGTCATTAATTTTTTTTTTTTTTTTTTTTTTTTTTTTTCTTTTCCCCCTCTTCCCCTCCTCTCCCCCCCTCCCCCTCTCCTCCTCATTCCTTCTATTCTAATACTCTCTCTCTTTCACTCTCCGGAATCTTCCGGTCACCTCTAGTATATGCATATACAATGTCATACATTTGTTTTGAACGAAAAAAGGAAAATGAGGTTTCACCTCTCAAATAGGGTCCGAAAGAGACCATTCACTCACGGTACATTTCCTAAATGAAAAGGACTATAATGGACTGAAGATTAAGTCTCACTATTGTAAAGCTGGGTTGTTACAACTCTCAGTTCGTAGTATCTTTAAAATTATGTACCAATCATTGTCAATGGAACTATGATGTTTTTGTAGTGTACTGATGTCTGTTTCAACTTTTTGTGATTTGTTTGGTGAACCTTAATAAAAAATTTATAAAAAAAAAAAAAAAAAAAAAAAACATATACTGCAAAACTTGTGGGGCCAGATTACAAGCTGAGCGCTAATGATAGCTCGGGATGAGATGCGCAATATCGCTGGACAGCGCTAACATTGGCGCCCAACTTCATAAGTCCATGGCAAAACACATTAACTAGATAAGGGTTAGCGAGGTGGACTTTGCTCTAGTGCAACCTAGGAATATAGGAATGAAAAGTATCTGAAACACCATTGGCTTTAGCACAGTTGGTTTATCCCAGTGTTGAGTTAGCGAGTGAGTGATAACTAATAGTTTTTATTGTAGTGCACCCCATAAAAGCCTACAGGGAAGAAGGATGCAATAACATGGTCGCTATCCGAAGTTATGAAGTTAGTGCACCTCTGTCTTTTGCTCACGCATTACCTTTTTGCTTCCAACTTGTAATACACGCACTAATGTGGCCGAGATCAGTTTTACTTTGAGCATAGTTAGTGCTACTTATAATCTGCTCTGTGGTTGGCCAGTTTTTTACTGGTTGCTGACTAGGGTACACTTTCTTTTTTCTTTATTTCTTTTTCTAATTTAGATGTAATATATAGGTATGTATATATACATATATATATATATAATATTAGCTATGCTTTGGAAGTGGTGCTGTTCAACTGAGGCGGGCATTGTCACGGACTTTGCCCTGGTGCCCAGTGAGTTCTAGTTACGCCTCTGAGCCCATAACTCATCAAGTGCCCATTTTGGGAGTTCTCTATATAAAGTACTCCTGTGCACTTGCCATTGGTAAGTTCCTTGCAGATACTCTACAGGACCTCAGAAATATGAATCCACTTTGAAAAGGGGTAAGATTCGCCTTTCTTTTTTAAATGCTCAAGTGTACAATAGAACCAGTGGGAGACAGTGGGAAGACAGTATGGTTTGTTCTGTGGTCCTCATGGTATTCTGATCTTCTGTGAGAGGAAAATATAAAGTGGAACAATTCACCATGGGCCTTGATGCAACACCATTAGTTCTAAAGCATTCAACATTAAGATGCTAATGGCACAGCATTTAGTTCTTTTCTGCAAAGTCTTTTTGTAAATAGAATTGTTGTTCTTTGTCTCCTCATGAATCTTGCAGCTTAAGCATCTAAACCGACAAAATAAAACCCTTCGTTTTGAAGGTGGTAGAGTGTGTGGTACACTCCTTACATAACTATACATCCATTCCTTTTCGCAGGAACTACTTTGAAGGCACTTTGTCGCTTTGTAAAATGAAGTTTGGAGAGATGAAAAGAACTATTCAATCAGTTTCTTTATTCCAAAGGCCTGAGAAAGAAAATAACTCTGTGAATTGAAACCAAGAGTTAGTCATAGAGTGGCCAAACGGTTTCTTTCAAATTTCTGCCTTTTCATATTATAATATGTGCAAAAATGCAAGTATTGTACTGTAGGATTCTAACAAGACAAATGTGCTTTCTGTAAAAAAAGGGAGGGAGGATACAAAAGGTAGCTTTGGACAGAGAGAACCCTGGTTTATGATAACAAGTTAATGCAACAAATAAGTGAAGCTCTTTCTTGGTATATTAATTGGAATTAAGATTTTTATAAATGTGGTGAACATTGTTTAGCTTCGGGATTTAACTCTGCGGGTTGGAAGGGGCAGCAAAATCTCCCACACAGTCCACTTTCACTTAGGAAGAAAACTACAAAGAAAACCCTTTGATCTTGTACCAAGTATACTGAGGTTACAAAGCTCAGAAATATCCAATTTACTCTTCTCAGCTTACAGATTTTTTTCTTGTGTCTGCAGCAGGTGCATTTTTAAAGATACAATCCCTGATGTGTATGATATAGGCATATTATGTGTAAATCGTATTACATATACTGTGCACTTAAGTGCTGTTGCAATATATCAAAGATCTCAATATTAATAAAACTAACTGATATTTTTATAAAGACAATCCAAAAGAAACACTGAGAAAGAAAAGGACCCTTTGTCGGAGGAGTCCAAATCCACTTAAAGGGACAGTAAACCCTTTGAGATTGCGATATAAAATACTTATGTTTAGCGACACAACTTAACAGTATACTTTCATTATTTATCTTGCCCCCTTTCTGTAATTTAAGACATAATTTCAGAAAAAGGGGGGGCAGTATAAATCATGAAAGTATTCCGTAAAGTTGTTTAACTATACATAATTTTACAGTCCTGAAAACTGAAAAACACATGGCAGACTTCACAAGCTTAAACTTGCCACATGTATGTCCCTAATTCACATTTTGTTATCTTATCTTTTCTGCAAACCTTCTCATCTCCAAACTCAAGTTCAAATTAGCTCCTCTAAATAAAGAAAATGATGGTTGGAATTTGGCCGTTGAACAGAAATTGCAACTAACAAGGTGTAAATCTATGTTGATAAAGTGTAGACTCTGCATGGCAGCCTAAACTACTGGTAAAGGATGCCAATGGAATAATGGAGTCTTGGGGACCAATATATCATAGTGTGAGCGGACATGATACAATGTAGCGAGTTATGTCCGTCGCACATGGATAAATGCCGACATCATAGGCTAGTGTCAGCATTTATCATTACACAAGCAGTTCTTGTGAACTGCTTGTGCAATGCCTCCCCCGGCTAGCAGGGGGTGTCAATCAACCCGATCATATTCGATCAGGTTGATTTCTGTCCGCTGCCTCAGAGTAGGCGGACAAGTTATGGAGCAGCGATCTTAAGAGCGCTGCTTCATAACTTCTGTTTCCAGCGATCCTGAAGGCTCGCGCGTAAACAGGAGCATCAAGTTCCATTCGGAGCTTGATAATTCGGCCCCCATGTATTTTGCAATTCGGTAAAGCGGAGTTTCTAAAAAGTGTTAAACAATCGTAATGCTATTTGTATAAACGAAAGTGGCCGCAACTTATTTCATCTTAGCTAAGTGATGAATTTAAAAACATCTGCAAAAGTTCCAAACCTCACTGTACATGAAGAGGATTGTGGATTACTGTAAGACGATGGCAATGTAAGGTTCTAAATATTGTAAAATGGGGTGTTTAAAACTCAATTTTTGAGACTTCTGTTTAATATGATAAGTTAAAAACACGTGCAGCTGATCAATAAACAAGATGGGACAGCAAACAGTATATATATATATATATACAGTATATATATATATATATATATGTGTGTGTGTGTATATAACGGCATCTGTGACCCTTTCAGAGTGTATTACACATGCTAAATAAAGTAAAATTATTCAAAATCACATTGGAATGCTGGCAAACATCTGAAAAGGCTAGTTTTGCATTTTTAGCAACACTATTTATGTGTTTAATTCAAAGTGTCCATTTTGTTGATGAAATATACTGCAAATCATCTGGTCACATCCGATCCATTCCCAATATGGAAATGGTGTTATAGCTCGAATTGTGACCACTCAGAGCCAGTGGCGTATTTAGGTTTTGTGCTGCCCTAGGCACTCGTAATTCTGCTGCCCCAGGTTTTAGGCTATAATATTTTTTGGATAGGGTGTAACGTGACTTTTTGTTTCATGGCATTTTCAAAGTAAATGTTCATGTTCAAGTGTGTGTGTGTGCGTTGTGCAGTGAGTGTGTATGTGTAGTGAGATTCAAAAATTCTGACCACCAAAAATCTGCATCCCTAGGCAAGTGCCTAGTTTGCCTAGGCCAAAATACGCCCCTTCTCAGAGCTTGAAAAACACGTATGGAGAAATGAAAAACAGTTGATAAAAAGGATCAGAAAGATTTAAATTGACCCATATACGTTTAAACTTTGCAAAGCAATTAAGAACTAAGCACATATTTAAAGTCAGCTAGTGAGCAGCAATGCATTACTGAGAGCTAGCTAAACACATCTACTGAGCCAATGACAAGAGACAAGTGTGTGTAGCCACTAATCACCAGCTAGCTCCCAGTAGTGCATTGCTGCTTATGAGGATATGTATATATGCTTTCAACAAATGATACCTGGATTACAAAGTTCATTTTATACTATAAGTGAATTTAAACGTCTCTTAAATTAACAAGCTGTATCTAAATCATAAAAATTTAACGTTTTTACTTTTACGCCCCTTTAATGTTTTTTTTTTAAATATTATTCTGCATTGTAAACCGCATCAGATGTTTTGTATTAGGACCCCTTACTCTCAATATTTAAATACATGAGAAAGTGCTTTATACACAAACTCCCACACTATTTTGGGATTCATCAAATTCAACAGTCTTTCTTTGTAAGTAATGGTAGTTTTTTTTTAGGGTAAGTTTAGGTTTTAATTTAATTTTACAAGTAAAATTAAATTTTTATTTCTTTTAAGGTAGTTAGGATATTTTTTTAGTTAATTTATGGGTATTTTAATTGGGGTTAAGTTAGGGGGTGTTAGTTTAGGAGGTTTAGATGTTAATTACTTTGCGTTGTGGGGAGATGGCGGTTTAGGGGTTAATAGTTTAGTTAGTTTACGATGTGGGAGATGACTGTTTAGGCATTAATAGTTTATTTAGTTAGTTTGTGATGTGGGGGAATGGCAGTTTAGAGGTTAATAGTTTTATTTTGGGTTGGTGATGTGGGGGGATAGCGGTTTAGGGGTTAATAGTGTATTTTATGGGTGTAGGTATACTTTGCAATGTATTTTTGTTGTGTTTTGTGCAACTTTTTATTGTCATAAAACCAGAGCTCTTAGATCGCGGTATAGATTGAAGCAGAAAAGGCAATTGCGTTAGCGCATTCACGATTTCTCCTGATTTGTAATACCAGCGGAAGAAAAATGGATTGCAAAATCTCGATTGCACTAGCGCAAAATCCATTGCGTCGCACTTGTAATCTAGCCCCAAGTGTGAGGTCTGTGCATTTTCCTTTCAAGAGTTGGCCCCCTAGGAAAAAGGAGCAGTGTATCTTTAGATGTTTGAACTACAACTGCAAAATCATTTATGCCCAGCTTGAATATATATATATATGGAATATGTTTGGTAGTTTCCCTGAATACATAGGAGGAGTAAAGTAAGAAATCTTACTGGGGATCAGGGATCCTCTGTATGTTCAGGGATACAAACATTTGATATAAGTTGCATGCATACAGGAACACAAATCTTATTAAGTTTACAAGTTTAACTGTGTACATGTAACCACCAAACCTATATTGACAAATAACAAAGGTGTTCAATGTTGTATATCTTACAATAGAAATTGTGAGGAATAGATAAATAAATAATCAGGATAAACTTTATGGAGTATTAATATTTGGTATTAATATTTGGATAAGAATCTACATAAGTAAATGAGCTGATGCTTGAGCAAGTTGAAACAAATGCTGATCCGTTTGTTAAGCTGAATGATCATTACCGTGAATCTCAGGAAACAATCTAAGCAAAAGTCACTGAAGTAAGTTCAGATAGAACAAAGACATATCGTTAAGTAAACTTTATGAAATGACTTACTTTAAGACAACTACAGAATGAGAATGTTACGAGAGTGTCCGGACTCAGGGGAGAGATGAAGCAGCCTCGGCTGCAGCAGCTAGCTGAGAGAAGATCCAAGATGGCGTGTGATGTCACCGCTAACGGCTGAAGAGGCTGTGAGGAATTAGACTGAGAACAGCTGATCAGTCAGAGATTTGTTTGCAATGCGCTCAGAGCGTATACAGGAGCAGGCTGGATACTTCCGGATTAGGTTAGAATTACCAAGCATAGGTGTATGGCCTGGATAAGCATTTATAGAGACATTTAAGGAGGTGTCATATATGTTTAAAGGTGTATATTACATGGATGCTGAGTGAAAGCAGATGACATTGTGCTACATATGACAGGACCCCCCCTCAAAGATCAACTCTGGGGATCTGATGTAGGTCTATCCGTGTGCCTACGATGGAACTGAGCAACGAGCCTGGGAGCAGATAGATTTGAGGTAAGCTCCCAGGAGTTATTCTCCACAGGAAAACCCTTCCAGTGGATCAAGTACTGGAGTTGCCCACAATGTCGGCAGGAATCTAAGATGCAATGAACTTTGTATTCAATGGAAGGATCTGGATAGTTCGGTACAATGGGAGTATTGACATCAAAGTCACTGAGTCGCCTATAGGGTTTCAGTAAGGAGACATGAAATGTGGGGTGCGATTTCATGGAATCAGGTAGCAAAAGGGTAACCGTATTTGGGTTCACAATTCGTTCAATAGGAAAAGGTCCCACATACACAGAGGACAATTTTCCCACTGGGTATGGTAATTTCAAATTGCGAGTGGACAACCAAACATAGTCTCCTATGGAGTAATTAGTAGAAGGTGTTTTATATTTATCGTAGTAGATTTTTTATAGATATTTTACTTAGTTTATGTTATCTCTGGTGAGGGCAAAGGAGTCTGAGATAGTGTTTATCAGGTCATTCACCATAGGGCAAACATCGTCGGTTGTAGTCTCCCAATGAAAAGTTGGATGGAATCCGTAGTTAATGTAAAACGGTGAAAGTTTCGTAGAGGTATGAACAGTGTTGTTGAAGGAGAACTCAGCGTAGGTTAGTAGAGAGGTCCAATTGTCCTGTCTGGCAAATGTAAAACATCTCAGGTATTGTTCAAGCCATTGATTAGTTTTCTCTGTTTGCCCATTACTTTGGGGATGAAATGAAGTGCTAAGTCTTTTAGAGATACTTAGGGTTTGACAGAGCTGGGACCAAGAATTTACTGGTGAACTGCGAACCTCTGTCAAAGGTAATGGAGTTTGGAAGTCCATGTAATTTAAAGATGTTGGAGATCATAAGTTGAACAGTTTCAGAAGCCATTGGGAGTTTGTGATACGGTATAAAGTGTACCATTTTACTAAACAAGTCAACCACTACCATAACAGGACAATACATAATGCTCAATATCCTTGTTAAGTTGTGGCCACCAAAAATTTTTTTGAGAATTTCTTGTGTTTTATTGACCCCTGTGTATCCAGTGAGAGGAGAGCCATGTATAGTACATAGAATCATGTTTCTTAAAGTTGGAGGAACATAGAGTTGCTTATTATTGTAGTAAAGACCATCTTCGACATGAAGTTAAGGTGCGATTACTCTTCAGATAGTGTAGATTCCTATGATCAGTATAGATTAGGACTGGGGAAGATGTTCCTTCTAATAGGTGTCGCCAATGTTCTAATGAACATTTTATGGCTAAAAGTTCTTTTTCACCTATTGGATAGTTTTCCTCAGCTGATGTAAGAACTCAAGAAAAGTAAGCAACTTGATGCAGAGGTTCTGTAAGACTTTCTCTTTGAGAAAGAATGGCTCCAATTGCTGAATTGGAGGCATCAACCTCAAGAACATAATGCAGATTTGAGTTAGGGAAGCGGAGGATAGGAGCAGAGGTGAATTTATTCTTTAAGTTTTCAAAAACTGATTAGGTCTGGAGATTCCAATAGAATTTTATGGTAGACTTTGTGAGGTTTGCCAGGGGTTTTTTAAGTTGTGCAAAGTATTTGATGAACTTTCGATAAAAATTAGCAAAATTCATGAACCCCTAAACTTGTTTTTTTGTGGTTGGGATAGGCCAATTTTTTATAGCTGTGATTTTATCATCTTCCATGTTAATACCTTTCAGAGTTATAGTATATCCCAAGAAGGTAATTTCTTTAGCATGAAAAATAATTTTTTCCAGTTTAACATAGAGTTTTCAGGTAGCCTTGATAGGACAACACTGACATGTTTTACATGGTCGTCTAGTGACTTAGAATAAATCAGTATGTCATCTAAGTAAATCACCAGATATAAGTCGAGTAAGTCTTTGAAAATGTCATTAATCAGGTACTGGAAGGTGGCTCGGGCGTTGCATAGCCCGAATGGCATCACGGTATATTCATATAACCCATAAAGGGTTTGACATGCCGTGAGCCATTCACAAGACAAGATTTTATGCGTACAAGATTATATGCCCCCCTTAAATACAATTTGGTGAAATATACCGCTCCCTGGAGTCTTTCATTTAGTTCTTGAATTAAAGGTAGAGAATATCTGTTTTTGGTTTCAGAGCAAATTATAGCAAACTGGTGTTTTTTTTAATTCTATAAATTCTTTGCGATCGCCAGAAAACTTCTCAGGGGGACTAGGATGTGGCTCTGGGGGGGTATCAGAATGTTTAACTGACTCAATTTTTTAATTGATGTAATTCTTAAGTATTATGTTCTCTTGTTGGAGAGTAGTTAGGCCTTGAGTAAGAGTTTCAACCCTTTGCGTAAGTGTTGGAGAGTAGTTAGGCCTTGAGTAAGAGTTTCAACCGTTTGCGTAAGTGCTTGGACGAGCACGCACAAGTTTTGCGTTATGATTTTAATGCTGAAAAAAATGGCCATTTCAGCGTAAAAACAGTAATGCAGCCATTACAAGTTGTGTCAGTATAGCTCTACTGCAAGCATTTTAGCCTGTAATGCAACATCAATCCTGCACTCAAAAAAAAAATAAACCGCCAGCCTCCCCACATCGCCACTAATAAATTAAACTATTAACCCCTAAACCTATCATCCACTAACTATAAAAATATCCCTATCTTAAAATAAATAAAAACTTACCTGTGAAATTAAAAAAAAAAAGTTTAAACTGTTTTTTGAGCTTGGTAATACTGTCAAGAGATGACCACCTAGGAAAAAGGAGCATTGTATTTTTAGATGTTTGAACCACAACAAAAATTTGGAAGTTTCCCTGAATACATAGGAGGAGTAAAGTAAAAAATCTTACTGGGGATCAGGGATTCTTTGTATGTTCAGGGATACAAACATTTGATATAAGGTGCAGGCATACTGTCACACAAATCTTGTTAAGTTTACAAAGAAGCTTACCTGTGTACATGTAACCACCAAACCAATATTGACAAATAACAAAGGTGTTCAATGTTGGATATCTTACAATAGAAACTGTCAGGAATAGATGAATAAATAATCAGGATAAACTTTATTTAGTATAAATATATGGATAAGAATCCACATAAGTGAATGAGCTGATGCTTGAGCAAGTTGAAACAAATGCTGATCCGTTTGTTAAGCTGAATGATCATTACTGTGAATCTCAGGAAACGATCTAAGCAAAAGTCACTGAAGTAAGTTCAGATAGAACACAGACATGTCGGTAAGTAAACTTTAGGAAATTACTTACTTTTGAAACAACCCCGGAATGAGAACATTACGAGAGATGAAGCAGCTAGCTGAGAGAAGATCCGAGATGGCGTGTGACGTCACCGCTAACAGCTGAAGAGTCTGTGAGGAATTCGACTGAGAACAGCTGATCAGTCAGAGATTTGAATATAATGCGCTCAGAACGTATACAGAAGCAGGCTGGATACTTCCGGATTAGGTTATAATTACCAAGCATAGGTGTATGGCCTGGATAAGCATTTATAGAGACATTTAGGCGTGTGTCATATATGTTTAAAGGTGTATATTACATGAATGCTGAGTGAAATTGTGCTACATATGACATTTCCTTACTTCTAAATATTCTGAGGCAGCAGACTATTTATTCACAAAGGTTATTGTCGTGGGAATCACTGTGTCCCTTAGTGAGTTATGTAACTTACGGTCCTAAAAACTTTATTATAATTATGCGCACAAAACGTTTGCTGTATCACCTGTTCAACTACCGGTTTTTGCACTTTTCTCTGTGCCTGACTGCTTTTAAAAGATATAATACATTTTTGAACTTTTTATCTTATGGGCTTGGAGCGCTTCTTCTTTTCCCAAAACTTGGATTCATTGTCTACATGCACTGGGAAAAGTGGCTGCCGTCTGTATATTTTCGTTAATTAATCTTTTTAGGATATGATCCCTATACCCTCTCTCCACCCGTGCCTAATGAAGATAACTTACAAGTATTGACAAAGGGATCCATGTAGCTCTCCGTTGTGCAGGTTTGGATTACAATTTTCAGAAACCTGTAATGGCAGCCCTATGGAGGGTGAAATAACGCAACTTTTAGCGCAAAACTCGTAATCTAGGCGTAAGTGACTTAGCTGCTTGTATGCCATTGCAAAGGTGATGCGCTTGGCCACCTCTATTGCTGCTTGCAGCTATATTAATTAATTTGTGGGTGTTTTTCCAAATTACATATTTTGGGTTGCTCCATGCTTTTTTTGCATATGATTCTTAGGGACACTCAAGTCAAAATTAAACTTTCATGATTCAGATAGATTATATAAACAAACAAAACTGCAAAAACAGAATTACAATACAAAAATATATGTTACATAAGTACTTGCCTTACATCTGACCGCTGTCTTCCTCAGTCTCTCCCAAGATCATAGATGTATAGGCATTCAGAATTGGTGGTGATTCAGATAGAGCATGTCATTAGATAAAACGACTTTCCAATTTACTTCTTTTACCAAATTTGAATTGTTCTTGTTGTATCATTGATAAAGAATAACCGTTGGTAGGCTCATAGGAATTGAGTTGCGTCCATGTGTCCATACTACTATATCAGCAGTATTTGAAACTTGATATAATATTACAACAAACATTGTTTAAAATACTGCTGGTACAGACTTTTAACAAACGATACAGAGAGAACAGAGCAAATTTGGTAATAGAAGTAAACTGCCAAGTTGTTTTAAATCACATGATCTAAATCATGAAACTAATTTTGACTTTACTGCACCTTTAATCATCATATTTCTAAGTGGCATGACAGTTTTGCATAATAACTAGGCCTCAAGGACCATACAACCTTTGACACAATTTGAAAGCTGCAGGAGTGCCATAGTTTGACAAGGAAAATCTGATATTGCACATGAAATAGATCTTCATTGGACTCTCTCCAAAGTAACTAGAAGTTTTGCCTCAGGAAAATCTCCTCCTGAAGCAAATCTTCTGGACCCTTTGAAGACTAAAGATTTACAGACCCCTGCAAAGATCTGCACAGCTGAACCACTATGTAGGGAATAAGTTATACCCAGTAGAAAAATGTGAATGTTTTATTCAAAATCAATCCATAAACACGAAAGAAAAACACAAACGGCTAGATTTAGAGTTTTGTCGGTAACGACCCGCGTAGCTAACTCTGGCTTTTTTCTGTCCGCACCTTTTAAATAACTCTGGTATTGAGAGTTCACAGAATGGCTGCGTTAGGCTCCAAAAAGGGAGCGTACAGGCATATTTAACGCCACTGCAACTCTCGATACCAGAGTTGCTTACGGAAGCGGCCAGCTTCAAAAACGTGCTCGTGCACGATTCCCCCATAGAAAACAATGGGGCTGTTTGAGCTGAAAAAAAAACTAACACCTGCAAAAAAGCCGCGTTCAGCTCCTAACGCGGCCCCATTGTTTGCTATGGGGAAACACTTCCTACGTCTGCACCTAACACTCTAACATGTACCCCGAGTCTAAACACCCCTAACCTTACACTTATTAACCCCTAATCTGCCGCCCCCGCTATCGCTGACCCCTGAATATTATTATTAACTCCTAATCTGCCGCTCCGTAAACCGCCGCTACTTACATTATCCCTATGTACCCCTAATCTGCTGCCCTAACATCGCCGACCCCTATATTATATTTATTAACCCCTAATCTGCCCCCCACAACGTCGCCTCCACCTGCCTACACTTATTAACCCCTAATCTGCCGAGCGGACCGCACCGCTATTATAATAAAGTTATTAACCCCTAATCCGCCTCACTAACCCTATAATAAATAGTATTAACCCCTAATCTGCCCTCCCTAACATCGCCGACACCTAACTTCAAACATTAACCCCTAATCTGCCGACTGGAGCTCACCGCTATTCTAATAAATGTATTAACCCCTAAAGCTAAGTCTAACCCTAACACTAACACCCCCCTAAGTTAAATATAATTTAAATCTAACGAAATTAACTCTTATTAAATAAATTATTCCTATTTAAAGCTAAATACTTACCTGTAAAATAAATCCTAATATAGCTACAATATAAATTATAATTATATTATAGCTATTTTAGGATTTATATTTATTTTACAGGTAACTTTGTATTTATTTTAACCAGGTACAATAGCTATTAAATAGTTAAGAACTATTTAATAGCTAAAATAGTTAAAATAATTACAAATTTACCTGTAAAATAAATCCTAACCTAAGTTCCAATTAAACCTAACACTACACTATCAATAAATAAATTAAATAAAATACCTACAATTACCTACAATTAAACCTAACACTACACTATCAATAAATGAATTAAATACAATATCTACAAATAAATGCAATTAAATAAACTAACTAAAGTACAAAAAATAAAAAAGAACTAAGTTACAAAAAATAAAAAAATATTTACAAACATTAAAAAATATTACAACAATTTTAAACTAATTACACCTACTCTAAGCCCCCTAATAAAATAACAAAGCCCCCCAAAATAAAAAAAATGCCCTACCCTATTCTAAATTACAAAAGTTCAAAGCTCTTTTACCTTACCAGCCCTGAACAGGGCCCTTTGCGGGGCATGCCCCAAGAAATTCAGCTCTTTTGCCTGTAAAAAAACACATACAATACCCCCCCAAAATTACAACCCACCACCCACATACCCCTAATCTAACCCAAACCCCCCTTAAATAAACCTAACACTAAGCCCCTGAGGACCAGCTCCATCTTGAAGACCTCCATCGCGGATCCATCCTTCTTCTCCGACGACTTCCCGACAAATGACGGTTCCTTTAAGGGACGTCATCCAAGATGGCGTCCCTCGAATTCCAATTGGCTGATAGGATTCTATCAGCCAATCGGAATTAAGGTAGGAAAATTCTGATTGGCTGATGGAATCAGCCAATCAGAATCAAGTTCAATCCAATTGGCTGATCCGATCAGCCAATCAGATTGAGCTTGCATTCTATTGGCTGTTCCGATCAGCCAATAGAATGCGAGCTCAATCTGATCAGCCAATCGGAATTCGAGGGACGCCATCTTGGATGACGTCCCTTAAAGGAACCGTCATTCGTCGGGAAGTCGTCGGAGAAGAAGGATGGATCCGCGATGGAGGTCTTCAAGATGGAGCCGGTCCTCATCGGATGAAGATACAAGATGCCGCTTGGAAGAAGATGGTTGCCGGTCTGGATCTACTCATCTTCCCGGATAGGATGAAGACTTTGGACCCTCTTCTGGACTTCTTCAGCCGTCGGATGATGGATGTCTAGCCCCCTCTTGGGTTGGATGAAGATATCGGAGCCAGGACGGATCGGTGTGATACCCGGTGAGGTGAAGACAAGGTAGGAAGATCTTCAGGGGCTTAGTGTTAGGTTTATTTAAGGGGGTTTTGGGCTAGATTAGGGGTATGTGGGTGGTGGGTTGTAATTTTGGGGGGCGGGGTATTGTATGTTTTTTTTTTACAGGCAAAAGAGCTGAATTTCTTGGGGCATGCCCCGCAAAGGACCCTGTTCAGGGCTGGTAAGGTAAAAGAGCTTTGAACTTTTGTAATTTAGAATAGGGTAGGGCATTTTTTTATTTTGGGGGGCTTTGTTATTTTATTAGGGGGCTTAGAGTAGGTGCAATAAGTTTAAAATGGTTGTAATATTTTTCTAATGTTTGTAAATATTTTTTTATTTTTTGTAACTTAGTTCTTTTTTATTTTTTGTACTTTAGTTAGTTTATTTAATTGTATTTATTTGTAGGGATTGTATTTAATTTATTTATTGATAGTGTAGTGTTAGGTTTAATTGTAGATAATTATAGGTATTTTATTTAATTTATTTATTGATAGTGTAGTGTTAGGTTTAATTGTAACTTAGGTTAGGATTTATTTTACAGGTAAATTTGTAATTATTTTAACTATTTTAGCTATTAAATAGTTCTTAACTATTTAATAGCTATTGTACCTGGTTAAAATAAATACAAAGTTACCTGTAAAATAAATATAAATCCTAAAATAGCTACAATATAATTATAATTTATATTGTAGCTATATTAGGGTTTATTTTACAGGTAAGTATTTAGCTTTAAATAGGAATAATTTATTTAATAAGAGTTAATTAATTTCGTTAGATTTAAATTATATTTAACTTAGGGGGGTGTTAGTGTTAGGGTTAGACTTAGCTTTAGGGGTTAATCCATTTATTACAGTAGCGGCGAGATTAGGTCGGCAGATTAGGGGTTAATAATTGAAGTTAGGTGTCGGCGATGTTAGGGAGGGCAGATTAGGGGTTAATACTATTTATTATAGGGTTTTTGAGGCGGGAGTGAGGCGGATTAGGGGTTAATAACTTTATTATAGTAGCGGTGTGGTCCGGTCGGCAGATTAGGGGTTAATAAGTGTAGGCAGGTGGAGGCGACGTTGAGGGGGGCAGATTAGGGGTTAATAAATATAATATAGGGGTCGGCTGTGTTAGGGGCAGCAGATTAGGGGTACATAGCTATAATGTAGTTGGCGGCTCTTTGCGGTCGGCAGATTAGGGGTTAATTATTGTAGGTAGCTGGCGGCAACGTTGTGGGGGGCAGGTTAGGGGTTAATAAATATTTATTTATTTATTTATTTATTTATTTATTTATAAAATATTTTACCAGGAAGGATACATTGAGATTTCTCTCGTTTTCAAGTATGTCCTGGGATCACAAAACATTGCATTGATACAATAGGGTACAATAAAATACAAAAACAATAATAAAAATACACATTATATGCAAACATTTAACATAGAGCAGGTATGAAATATTTAACCATGACAGGAGCATTCTGTTTTGAGATATGTATAGAGGGATCTCTTAAAGGATTTTAGGCTTGGGGAAGTTTTTAAAGTGTGAGGGAGGTCATTCCATAATTGTGGCGCTCTGTAGGAAAAGGAGGATCGAGCTGCTTTTTTTTTGTATTGAGGCAAGCTAAATAATGTGCTGTTATTGGATCGGAGGTTATAGGAGGTGGGAATAGCAGGGGAGAGCATTCTGCTCAGGTAGGGTGGGAGCTTCCCAGAAAGGCTCTTAAAGACAAGGCAGGAAAGATGGAGGGTGCGTCTGGATTCTAGCGACAGCCAGTTTAGTTCTTTTAGCATGTCACAATGGTGGGTCCTGTAGTTACATTGTAGCACAAAGCGGCAGAGCGAGTTATATAACGTATTTAGTTTATTAAGGTGAGTTTGCGGAGCAGGTGCATATACTATGTCCCCATAATCCAAGATAGGCATCAGCATTTGCTGTACAATCTTTTCCTTTACTGTAGGGCTGAGGCAAGATTTGTTTCTGTACAGGGCACCTAGTTTTGGATAAAGTTTAGAGGCAATTTTTTCTATGTGGAGTCCAAAAGATAGATTGGGGTCTAACAACATACCTAAGTATTTAAAAGAGTGGACTGCGGTCAGCGTGCAATTGGATTTTGTTTTGATGCGAAGATGGGAATTTTGTAATTTATGTATTTTAGGTCCCATTCCAAAGATCATTGTGACCGTTTTGTCAGTGTTTAGGAAGAGTTTGTTTTTCGAGATCCACTTTTCTACCTCTGTGAACTGGTCTTGGAGCACTGTTTCAAGCTGCAGCAGATCAGATTTGTTTGCATAGATTACTGTGTCGTCTGCGTACATGTGTACAGTTGAGGATTTGCAGACATTAGGCAAATCATTTATAAATAATGTGAATAGTAGGGAGCCGAGAATGGAACCTTGGGGAACACCACACGTGACTGGGAGAGGGAGGGAGTCAATGTTAGAGACAGAGACATATTGTGATCGATCCGATACATATGATTTAAACCAGGTTAACGGGTGATCAGCAATACCAGAGTTTTTTAGTTTGAGAAGTAGTAGGTCATGGTCCACTGTGTCAAAAGCCTTTGCAAAATCAAGGAAAATAGCTCCAGTTAGGTCTCCTTGTTCCATGGCAGTTTGGATGTCGTTGCAAACTTTTAGGAGGGCAGTTGTAGTGGAGTGATTCGGTCTGAAACCTGATTGATCAGGGGTCAGATAGTTAGAAAGTTGGTAATACTCGCATAATTGCGTATGGACGCATTTTTCTAGGATTTTTGACAATACAGGGAGCAGTGATATAGGACGATAGTTAGAAACCAAGGTTAACTCCCCACTTTTATGAATAGGCACTACTCTTGCAGTTTTCCAGAGTTTGGGTATGTATCCAGACACCAAGGATTCGTTAATTAGGGTTGCAACAGGCTTAGCAATTGCCGGCGCACTGAGCTTCAACAGCATTGCTGGGATTTGATCAGGTCCTGACTGGTTTTTCACTTTTAGATTATCGAGGTGTTTCTTAATGACATTGAAGGGTACAGGTCTAAAATTGAACTTTTCTATATTGGGTCTTTGCTGTTTTAGTGGGGCCTGATCCACATTTGTAGCTTCAGGATGCGTGCCATTTATTAGTTTGTCAATCAGGGTGGTGGAGCATCCTACAAAATAATTGTTAAAGGCATTTGCTACTTCTAAGGGGAGTTGCAGGTTTTGGTTATCCACATTGACAGTAGAGGGTTGGGAGTGGATTGGTGGATTTTGTAAGTTATTTATGAGTTTCCAAAACTTTCTAGGGTTACATATATTATTGTTCAGATTTTCACAGAAATATTGCGCCTTAGCCAATTTTGTTTGTTTAGTACATATATTTCGCCATTTTCTATATACACAGTGATCATTCATAGAGCCAGTATGCTTGAACTTTGACCACAATGAATCCCGAAATTGGTACATTTGAATGAGGTCAGCAGTGATCCAATTCAAGTGTGCTCCTTTTACTCTCACCTTACGCAGCGGTGCATGTAAATTCCAAACTTGTAGGAGTTCAGACTGAAAGAATTCAACTGCAGAGTCTAGATCTGGGATTAGGTTTAATCTGTGCCAGGGGAGGTTCTTGATGTCATTTAGAAATGATTGAAGATTAAATTTTTTGAAGGACCTGGTGATTGTAACCTTGGGAGAGGATTTAGTTGCCTTTATTTTGCGCACGCAGTACACTAAGCAGTGGTCACTGAAATTGTTAGGGAGAACACCTGCCTCCTGGATTCGGTCGGGAGAAGTGGAGAGAATCCAGTCGAGCAGGGTATGATTATGGCTTTTGATGTTTATGCGAGTTGGGGAGGAGATTAATTGCGTTAGATGCAAAGATTTAAACAGCGAGCGACAACTGTTATTTTTTGGATTCAGCCAATCGATGTTAAAATCTCCAAAAACCAAAATTTCACTTTTTGGGTTTTGAGTTATGGATTCACTAAGGAGCTGTGCTATGTCCGAAATGGAATGCACAGGGGAGCTTGGTGGGCGGTAGATTCCTGCAACAATGATTGATTTACTGCACGGGATCTCAATTTTGCCAGAAAGGAAATCAAAGGTGGCAGGAGAGCTAGATTTTTGTAAGGGGGTGAACTTTGTGGAATTGTCATAATATAGGGGTCGGCGGTGTTAGGGGCAGCAGACTAGGGGTACATAAGTATAACGTAGGTGGCGGTCGGCAGATTAGGGGTTAAAAAAATTTAATCGAGTGGCGGCGATGTGGGGGGACCTCGGCTTAGGGGTACATAGGTAGTTTATGGGTGTTGGTGTACTTTAGAGCCTAGTAGTTAAGAGCTTTAAAAACCGGCGTTAGCCCAGAAAGCTCTTAACTACTGACTTTTTTCTGCGGCTGGAGTTTTGTCGTTAGAATTCTAACGCTCACTTCAGACACGACTCTAAATAACGGAGTTAGAAAGATCCCATTGAAAAGATAGGATACGCAATTGACATAAGGGGATCTGCGGTATGGAAAAGTTGCGGTTGAAAAGTGAGCGTTAGACCCTTTCCTAACTGACTCCAAATACTGGCGGTAGCCTAAAACCAGCGTTAGGAGCCTCTAACGCTGGTTTTCACGGCTACTGCCAAACTCTAAATCTAGGCCATAGAACCAGATTACAAGTGGAGCACTAATAGTTTAACCTTATCAGGGTTAACTCTTAACAGTGCTAATATTTTGTAGCTCCACTTATAATCTAGCCCATAATGTGCTGTAAGTTTTGTATTACTTTGTTGAAATTAATATATGTATTATTTGTGATCATCGATATATCTCTGTTTATTTTGGAAAGAAATAATTTATTATCCTGTAAATTATTCATATGTGATATATACTGTATGTTTACAAGGTAATCTACTGGTTGGAGTTGTGTAACTGTAAAATAAAAAAAAAATTATTTTACACACACACCTATTTATATATATATATATATATATATATATATATATATATATACACACAGTATCTTACAAAAGTGATTTATTTTATTATATCTTTTCATGTGACAACAGTGAAAAAATGACACTTTGCTACAATGTAACGTAGTGAGTGTACAGCCTGTATAACAGTGTAAATTTGCTGTCCCCTCAAAATAACTCAACACACATCCATTAATGTCTAAACTGTTGAAAACAAAAGTGAGTACACCCCTAAGTGGAAATGTCCAAATTGGGCCCAAAGTGTCAATTTTTTTGTGTGGCCGCCTTTATTTTCCAGCAGTGCCTTAACCCTCTTGGGCATGGAGTTCACCAGAGCTTCACAGGTTGCCACTGGAGTCCTCTTCCACTCCTCCATGACAACATCACGGAGGTGAATGTTAGAGACCTTGCGCTCCCCCAACTTCTGTTTGAGGATGCCCCACAGATGCTCAATAGGCTTTAGGTCTGGAGACATGCTTGGCCGGTCCATAACTTTTACCCTCAACTTCTTTAGCAAGGCAGTGGTCGTCTTGGAGGTGTGTTAGGGGTTGTTATCATGTTGGAATACTGCCCTGCGGCCCAGTCTCTGAAGGGAGGGGATCATGCTCTGCTTCAGGGGACAGCAAATTTACACTGTCATACAGACTGTACACTCACTACTTTACATTGTAGCAGAGTGTAATTTCTTTTCAGTGTTGTCACACGAAAATATATCATAAGATATTTAAAAAAATGTAAGGGATGTACTCATTTTTGTGAGATACTGTATATATATATATACTATAGCTATGAAGAATGAACTAATTTCAGCATCACAATTTGACATGAAATATGCTTGAAATTCTACATCAATTACATCAATGTACTACATCAATGTACTGCATTACATCAATGTAGTAAAAAATCTAAAAAAAAAACAATCTTTCTACAATTATATTTTCTCTCTCTTTCTTGCTCTCTGAACCTATCTCTTATTTTCTTCTCTCCTCCTTCAAGACTAACTAACTTTACTAATAAGCCTTTCTAGCATTTTAAATTCTCACTGCACATTTGTCCCCAGGAGGCACTTTTAAAGGGACAGTCAACACCAGAATTTTTGTTGTTTAAAAAGAAAGATAATCCCTTTATTACCCATTACCCAGTTTTGCACAACCAACACAGTTATATTAATATACTTTTTACCTCTGTAATTATCTTGTATCTAAGCTTCTGCTGACTGCCCCCTTATTTCAGTTCTTTTGACAGACATGCAGTTTAGCCAATCAGTGCTCAGTCCTAGGTCAGTTTACGTGCAGGAGCTCAATGTTATCTATATGAAATATGTGAACTAATGCCCTCTAGTGGTCAAAATGTATTCAGATTAGAGGCAGTCTTCAAGGTCTAAGAAATTAGCATATGATCCTCCTAGTTTTAGCTTTCAACTAAGAATACCAAGAGAACAAAGCAAAATTGGTGATAAAAGTAAATTGGGAAGTTGTTTAAAATTGCATACCCTATTTAAATCATGAAAGGTTTTTTTGGACTTGACTGTCCCTTTAATATGTTCTGCTGACATTATTCTGTTGTGTAATTTCCCACAATCTCAAAAGCAAAGGAGAAACATTGAATTTTCTTTTCCCTACCTAAATAAGTTCCTGATCCTAGCAGATTGTGCCATGTGTTTCCAGTAAAGTGTTGATACTAATTCAACAATGGGGCATTTTGAATAACCCCTCCTACGTGATTCACGAGCCCTTGTATTAAGGATAACTGTTATCTGTGATTTATTTTATATATCCTCCAGGGGTTATGAGTTAAAAGAGTGATTTAAAAATCTGCCTGGCAGCCTGACAGACCTATATTTCACATAGTTTTATAATATGTTTGGAGCCACAAATTTTCCATTCTTCGCACCAGAGGTTTGTAAACCGGGGATCACGTTAATTTGAAATAGGCTTCACTTTCAGCGGCATTTGTTTACTCAAAATTAAGCCAAGAAAATGCTCATAAACCCCATCTGAACATGTTGTTTAGTTGTCTCTGGATAAAGTAATGAACCAGCAGATGTGCGTGAGCCTCTTGGCCATTTAAAAATATGCTGTAAATGAATTCTCTTTTCAGTGCTAGTTATTTCAGTGAGATCCATAAACCCAGTGAATCAAAGGTGTGTATTACGTATAGAGTCCTACGTCCTTATAGTTATTTAAACATCTTTAAAGGGACATAATACTCATATGCTAAATCACATGAAAGTGATACAGCAGAACTGTAAAAAACTAACAGGAAAATGTCACCTGAACATCTCTGTGTAAAAAAAGAAGATATTTTACCTCATGTTTAAGTACACAATAGTATGTGCTCTATGAACAGGTATCCTGCTACTGTCAGCTGCATGTTGGAAGAAAAAAAAAAAAACCATAGAAAACAACAGCCAATGAGCTTCATGAGTATCAATGTCACACTTTGCTTTACTGTGATCTCAAGAGATTTGATAGTAATAAACATTATATGGATTAAACCTTCTCACTAACCTGCAGTTGCCTAAAACTAACCTAACACATCCAGAACTTATTGAGTCCAACCACGCCCCTAGAGCAGGATGAGACAAAAGGAAATGCCTCTTAGCACAATGTACATAAGAAGAAAGTATGGTAAGAATATTATTAAAATGTAACCTTTATTGTAGCTACTAAAATGACAGCAAACAGAGAAAACAGATACACTGTTTGCTGCCCAACAAAATTAAAAACACTGCACTACTGGTGCTGATTATTAGACTTATACTGCTGAAGCATTGAGTAATGGTTTAATTTATATTTGTGAATAACGCTATGTTGGAAAGAATATAACTTTGCTGTGAATGTTACCGCAATTACAGCCTTTTATACACTAATAATTATATACACTGAAAAAGAGGTGAGCAGCTTAAAGGGACAGTCAAGTCCAAAAAAAACTTTCATGTTTCAAATAGGGCATGCAATTTTAAACAACTTTCCAATTTACTTTTATCTCCAATTTTGCTTTGTTCTTTTGTTATTCTTAGTTGAAAGCTAGACCTAGGAAGGCTCATATGATAATTTCTAAGCCCTTGAAGGCCGCCTCTAATCACATGCTTTTGTATTTGCTTTTCACAGCAGGGGAGAGCTAGTCCAGGTAATCCCTATAGATAACATTGTGAGCATGCCCGTGGATTGTGGCAGACACTGCACTAATTGGCTAAAATTAAAGTCAAAAGATAATAAATAAAATGTCATGTGATCAGGGGGCTATCAGAAGAGGTTAAGATACAAGTTAATCACAGAGGTAAAAAGTGTATTATTATAACTGTGTTGGTTATGCAAAACTGGGGAATGGGTAATAAAGGGATTATCTATCTTTTAAAACAACAAACATTCTGGTGTTGACTGTCCCTTTAATATCACAAACAGGAGTACACCTACATTCAAAAGCTGACAGTTGTCAGTTATTATAGGTAGTAAGTAATAATTTAAACCTGCTGGCAGGATATAGCCTGTAAATAAATACTCAATAGTATAGCAGGGATACATAGTATATAATTTTTAAACCAATATGAGAATTAAAGGTGTAAAGCTAGTATATTATAAATATTTATACTGCCCTCAAGTATATACGTCTTAGATGAAGTTATGTCGCTGTGTTAAATGACTGGATTTAATTTATCTACAGATAAATAGCATAGCCATATACCACATAGTTATAGTAACAATTACAAGCGTTACTCACTAAATAAGTCTTTTTATTACGTTCTCCAACACTTTTTTAGTTGCAACTTAAAGAATTCTCAGCTCACATTATTACACCAATTTTGTTTGTGTAAACCATAAGGGTTTCACATTTTTTGTCATCCCCCCACCTTTATAATTTGCATTACACACATTCTCAACACTAACAGATCCTTCAACTACTTCTTTTGTTGTTTAATTCAATCCTAAACAATTTTCCCATTAATTTTTATATTTAACACAATTTATCACCCTTCTAGCGCCAGGCTTTTTGTTTATCTGGCTCTTACCAATTAGAAAAATACGTGGAGATCAGTGTGGTATATACCAGATAGAGTCAAATAAACTGTATTTAGTCAATAACAAAACCGGACTGGGTACAACTGGATATCCTGTAATTAAAGTCTTTACTCTTCCTGCATTAGAGATCAATTAGGTCAATTAAAAGTCAATTAGGTCAAGATAAAAGTCAATTAGGAGACAAAAACCATTGACGTGCATCCCCGTAACCAAAATACCTTTGGGATGACAGGGATATGTATTTCCCCAGAACACTGTGTTCACACTAAGATGAAACGTGCTGTCAAATAGGCTGGTAATCACCCTGCACATACCTTCATAAGAGCCCAATCTATCGTCTGTCCCCTCCGTCTGTGTGTGATCCGTGGCGGTATTTCACCTGCCCTTCTGTTACGGCCAAGTCCTCCGATGCTCCTGTGGCACAACCACCACCATCTGAATCGAGAAATCTGGCTTACAGGCCTTCTCTTTCAGCGTCCCACTCGTCTCCGGGTTGTGACGTCACTGCAGGGGGTGTGTAGTCTCTGACCCAATCCATGGATAATTAGCATAATGCACTGTATGAGCGTTGAGTACTGGTCAGCAAAGCAGGAATCAAAAAACATAATTTATGCTTACCTGATAAATTTATTTCTCTTGAAGTGTAGTCAGTCCACGGGTCATCCATTACTTATGGAATATATCTCTTCCTAACAGGAAGCTGCAAGAGGATCACCCAGCAGAGCTGCTATATAGCTCCTCCCCTCACATGTCATATTCAGTCATTCGACCAAAGCAGACGAGAAAGGAGAAACCATAGGGTGCAGTGGTGACTGGAGTTTAATTAAAATTTAGGTCTGCCTTAAAGACAGGGCGGGCCGTGGACTGACTACACTACAAGAGAAATAAATTTATCAGGTAAGCATAAATTATGTTTTCTCTTGTTAAGTGTAGTCAGTCCACGGGTCATCCATTACTTATGGAATACCAATACCAAAGCTAAAGTACACGGATGAAGGGAGGGACAAGGCAGGAACATTAAACAGAAGGAACCACTGCCTGAAGTACCTTTCTCCCAAAAATAGCCTCCGAAGAAGCAAAAGTGTCAAATTTGTAAAATTTTGAAAAGGTGTGAAGCGAAGACCAAGTCGCAGCCTTGCAAATCTGTTCAACAGAGGCCTCATTTTTAAAGGCCCAGGTGGAAGCCACAGCTCTAGTAGAATGAGCTGTAATCCTTTCAGGAGGCTGCTGTCCAGCAGTCTCATAGGCTAAACGTATTATGCTACGAAGCCAAAAAGAGAGAGAGGTAGCCGAAGCCTTTTGACCTCTTCTCTGTCCAGAGTAAACGACAAACAGGGAAGAAGTTTGACGAAAATCTTTAGTTGCCTGCAAATAGAACTTCAGGGCACGGACTACGTCCAAATTATGCAAAAGTCGTTCCTTCTTTGAAGAAGGGTTAGGACACAGTGATGGAACAACAATCTCTTGATTGATATTCCTGTTAGTAAATACCTTAGGTAAGAACCCAGGTTTAGTACGCAGAACTACCTTGTCTGAATGAAAAATCAGATAAGGAGAATCACAATGTAAGGCAGATAACTCAGAGACTCTTCGAGCCGAGGAAATAGCCATCAAAAACAAAACCTTCCAGGATAACAGTTTGATATCAATGGAATGAAGGGGTTCAAATGGAACACCTTGAAGAACATTAAGAACTAAGTTTAAGCTCCACGGCGGAGCAACAGTCTTAAACACAGGCTTAATCCTAGTTAAAGCCTGACAAAAAGCCTGAACGTCTGGAACTTCAGCCAGATGTTTGTGTAGAAGAATAGACAGAGCAGAAATCTGTCCCTTTAACGAACTAGCAGATAAGCCCTTTTCTAAACCCTCTTGTAGAAAGGACAATATCCTAGGAATCCTAACCTTACTCCATGAGTAACTCTTGGATTTGCACCAATATAAATATTTACGCCATATCTTATGGTAAATTTTTCTGGTAACAGGCTTCCTAGCCTGTATTAAGGTATCAATAACCGACTCCGAGAATCCACGCTTTGATAGAATCAAGCGTTCAATCTCCATGCAGTCAGCCTCAGAGAAATTTGATTTGGATGTTTGAAAGGACCCTGAATTAGAAGGTCCTGTCTCAGAGGCAGAGACCACGGTGGACAGGACGACATGTCCACTAGGTCTGCATACCAGGTCCTGCGTGGCCACGCAGGCGCTATCAGAATCACCGAAGCTCTCTCCTGTTTGATCTTGGCAATCAAACAAGGAAGCATCGGGAATGGTGGAAACACATAAGCCATGTTGAAGACCCAAGGGGCTGTCAGAGCATCTATCAGCACCGCTCCTGGGTCCCTGGACCTGGATCCGTAACAAGGAAGCTTGGCGTTCTGGCGAGACGCCATGAGATCCAGATCTGGTTTGCCCCAACGAAGAATCAGTTGAGCAAAGACCTCCGGATGAAGTTCCCACTCCCCCGGATGAAAAGTCTGGCGACTTAGAAAATCCGCCTCCCAGTTCTCTACGCCTGGGATGTAAATCGCTGACAGGTGGCAAGAGTGAGACTCTGCCCAGCGAATTATCTTTGAGACTTCCAACATTGCTAGGGAACTTCTGGTTCCCCCTTGATGGTTGATGTAAGCCACAGTCGTGATGTTGTCCGACTGAAATCTGATGAACCTCAGAGTTGCTAACTGAGGCCAAGCTAGGAGAGCATTGAATATTGCTCTTAATTCCAGAATATTTATTCGGAGGAGTTTCTCCTCCTGAGTCCATAATCCCTGAGCTTTCAGGGAGTTCCAGACTGCGCCCCAGCCTAGAAGGCTGGCGTCTGTTGTTACAATCGTCCAATCTGGCCTGCGAAAGGTCATCCCCTTGGACAGATCTGGCCGAGAGAGCCACCATAGAAGAGAATCTCTGGTCTCTTGATCCAGACTTAGTAGGGGGGACAAATCTGAGTAATCCCCGTTCCACTGACTTAGCATGCACAATTGCAGGGGTCTGAGATGCAGGCGCGCAAATGGTACTATGTCCATTGCCGCTACCATTAAGACGATTACTTCCATGCACTGAGCTACTGACGGGTGTGGAATGGAATGAAGGACACGGCAAGCATTTAGAAGTTTTGATAACCTGGCCTCTGTCAGGTAAATTTTCATCTCTACAGAATCTATAAGAGTCCCTAGAAAGGGAACTCTTGTAAGTGGTAATAGAGAACTTTTTTCCACGTTCACCTTCCACCCATGCGACCTCAGAAATGCCAGAACTATCTCTGTATGAGACTTGGCAGTTTGAAAACTTGACGCTTGTATCAGAATGTCGTCTAGGTACGGAGTCACCGCTATGCCTCGCGGTCTTAGTACAGCCAGAAGTGAGCCCAGAACTTTTGTAAAGATTCTTGGAGCCGTAGCTAATCCGAAGGGAAGAGCTACAAACTGGTAATGCCTGTCTAGGAAAGCAAACCTTAGGTACCGATAATGATCCTTGTGAATCGGTATGTGAAGGTAGGCATCCTTTAAATCCACTGTGGTCATGTACTGACCCTCTTGGATCATGGGAAGGAGGGTTCGAATAGTTTCCATTTTGAATGATGGAACTCTTAGAAATTTGTTTAGGATTTTTAAGTCCAAGATTGGTCTGAAGGTTCCCTCTTTCTTGGGAACCACAAATAGATTTGAATAGAATCCCTGCCTGTGTTCCGTCCGCGGAACTGGGTGGATCACCCCCATTAGTAAAAGGTCTTGTACACAGTGTAGAAACGCCTCTTTCTTTATTTGGTTTGCTGATAACATTGAAAGATGAAATCTCCCTCATGGAGGAGAAGTTTTGAAGTCCAGGAGATATCCCTGAGATATGATCTCCAATGCCCAGGGATCCTGGACATCTCTTGCCCAAGCCTGGGCAAAGAGAGAAAGTCTGCCCCCCACTAGATCCGTTTCTGGATAGGGGGCCCTCTCTTCATGCTGTCTTGGAGGCAGCAGCAGGTTTCTTGGCCTGCTTGCCCTTGTTCCAGGACTGGTTAACTTTCCAGCCCTGCCTGTAACGAGCAACAGCTCCTTCCTGTTTTGGAGCGGAGGAAGTTGATGCTGCTCCAGCCTTGGAGTTACGAAAGGCACGAAAATTAGACTGTTTGGCCTTTGATTTGGCCCTGTCCTGAGGTAGAGCATGGCCCTTACCTCCCGTAATGTCAGCTATAATTTCTTTCAAGCCGGGCCCGAATAAGGTCTGCCCTTTGAAAGGAATATTAAGCAATTTAGATTTAGAAGTCACGTCAGCTGACCAGGATTTAAGCCATAGCGCTCTGCGCGCTTGGATGGCGAATCCGGAGTTCTTAGCCGTAAGTTTGGTTAAATGTACGACGGCATCAGAAACAAATGCGTTAGCTAGCTTAAGTGCTTTAAGCTTGTTCATAATTTCATCCAATGGAGCTGTGCGAATGGCCTCTTCCAGAGACTCAAACCAGAATGCCGCCGCAGCAGTGACAGGCGCAATGCATGCAAGGGGCTGTAAGATAAAACCTTGTTGAACAAACATTTTCTTAAGGTAACCCTCTAATTTCTTATCCATTGGATCTGAAAAGGCACAACTATCCTCCACCGGGATAGTGGTACGCTTAGCTAAAGTAGAAACTGCTCCCTCCACCTTAGGGACCGTCTGCCATAAGTCTCATGTGGTGGCGTCTATAGGAAACATTTTCCTAAATATGGGAGGAGGGGAAAAGGGCACACCAGGTCTATCCCACTCCTTGCTAATAATCTCTGTAAGCCTTTTAGGTATAGGAAACACGTCAGTACACACCGGTACCGCAAAGTATCTATCCAACCTACATAATTTTTCTGGAATTGCAACCGTGTTACAATCATTCAGAGCCGCTAATACCTCCCCTAGCAATATGCGGAGGTTCTCAAGCTTAAATTTAAAATTAGAAATCTCTGAATCCAGTCTCCCTGGATCAGATCCGTCACCCACAGAATGAAGCTCTCCGTCTTCACGTTCTGCAAACTGTGACGCAGTATCTGACATGGCTCTCACCTCATCCGCGCGCTCTGTCCTTAACCCAGAGCTATCGCGCTTGCCTCTTAATTCTGGCAATTTAGATAATACTTCTGTCATAACAGTAGCCATGTCTTGCAAAGTGATTTGTAAGGGCCTCCCTGATGTACTTGGCGCCACAAAATCACGCACCTCCTGAGCGGGAGGCGAAGGTACTGACACGTGAGGAGAGTTAGTCGGCATAACTTCCCCCTCGTTGTCTGGTGATAATTTCTTTACATGTAAAGATTGACTTTTATTTAAAGTAGCATCAATGCAATTAGTACATAAATTTCTATTGGGCTCCACATTGGCCTTTAAACATAGTGAACAAAGAGATTCATCCGTGTCAGACATGTTTAAACAGACTAGCAATGAGACTAGCAAGCTTGGAAATACTTTTCTAAATAAATTTACAAGCAATATAAAAAACGCTACTGTGCCTTTAAGAAGCACAAAAAGCTGTCACAGTTGAAATAACAATGAACCAAAATAGTTATAGCAACCAATTTTTCACAGTAAATGTATTAAGTTAGCAAAGGATTGCACCCACCAGCAAATGGATGATTAACCCCTTAATACCCAAAAACGGATTAACAATTTAATAATTAACGTTTTTCTCACAGTCAAAACACACTGTCACAGGTCTGCTGTGACTGATTACCTCCCTCAAAATTAATTTTGAAGACACCTGAGCTCTCTAGAGACGATCTGGATCATGGAGGATGAAGTAGACAGATTGTGACTGAATTTTTACTGCGCAAAAAAGCGCTAAAATAGGCCCCTCCCACTCATATTACAACTGTGGGGAAGCTCAGAAAACTGTTTCTATGCAGAAAACAAAGATGGCCATGTGGTAAAAATCATGCCCCAATAAGTTTTATTACCAAGTACCTCACAAAAAACGATTAACATGCCAGTAAACGTTTTAAACATACATTTTAAAAGTTATGAAGTGTTATTAATAAGCCTGCTACCAGTCGCTTTTACTGCAGTTAAGGCTCATACATTATTTCAGTATTAACAGTATTTTCAGAGTCAATTCCATTCCTTAGAAAAATACATTCAGTGTACACACACTCATCAGCCTAATACCAGTCGCTATCACTGCATTTAAGGCTGAACTTACTTTACATTGGTATCAGCAGTATTTTCTCAGTCAATTCCATTCCTCAGAAAAATAATTACTGCACATACCTCATTTGCAGGGGGGCCCTGCATGCTATTCCCCTTCTCTGAAGTTACCTCACTCCTCAGATGAGAACAGCCAGTGGATCTTAGTTACGTCTGCTAAGATCATAGAAAACGCAGGCAGATTCTTCTTCTAATGCTGCCTGAGAATAAACAGCACACTCCGGTGCCATTTAAAATAACAAACTTTTGATTGTAGAAATAAACTAAGTTAAAAAACACCACAGACCTCTCACAGTGACCTATCTAGTTAGGCTGCAAGAGAATGACTGAATATGACATGTGAGGGGAGGAGCTATATAGCAGCTCTGCTGGGTGATCCTCTTGCAGCTTCCTGTTAGGAAGAGATATATTCCATAAGTAATGGATGACCCGTGGACTGACTACACTTAACAAGAGAAATAGGAATACTCCTCTCAAATTATAAAACTTAGCATTTATATAGCATTAAAAATTAAATGTAAAACAGCCAACCAAATAAACAAGATGGTGTTTGCGCAGCACAACTGGCTTACGCATTTCGGCTTACCGTCGTAGTCATAGCCTCAATGACTATGGCGTTAAGCCAAAACGCGTAAGCCAGTTGTGCTGCACAAACACCATCTTGTTTATTTGTTTGGTTATTTTCCATCTCATTTTTAATGGTATATGTTCAATAAATGCTAAGTTTTATCATTTGAGCGGAGTATTCCTATTTTTGATTCCTGTCTTACCAATTAGGTCACTTATTTAACATTATGTATCCTCACACAGCACTAACAGTCACTACACTTAACATATATATTGGTGGTACAATGTCTATTTGTGTATTCTTCCAACTCTGGTACCTTATAAGAGTTTGTATATAATCCTCAAATATACTTAACATTAAAAAAATGGCATTCATCTTACATTTTCATAATGTGAATATATTTTCTAACACAGTCAGGCACAGTCTCTGATGATTATTGTTATTATTATTATTATTATCAGGTATTTGTAGAGCGCTAACAGTTCCGCAGCGCTATTTTTTGAAAATCCAACCATCATTCCATTTTCTGAGATCATCTAACTTAAAATTATATCGGAGTATAGCAAGTGTTACTCAGACATCTCCATCCGTAACATCTGTAAGCAGGATTCTTCTTGTTATACTGAGAAACACTGCGGAACAATCATATCAACCAACGTATGTGACTTTTGGTCACATGGTTACGCATCAACATATCCAGGATTGGCTATCCAGCAACCATGTGATTCTACAGAAGAATGCTTTAAACATGACCACCAAGGCAACTATCCAACGATTGGCCACTTAGCGATCACGTGATTTCACAGAACGCTTTAACCAATAGCAACACATGTCACGTACAAGCAAACAGCAAATCGGAATTAAGGGGAGGGAACACCGATTCCTAATTAGGATCCACTGCTAGCCCCGCCTACCCCTCTAAAGAAGCAATAGTAAAAACGCGACCGCGTCAGGGGATTTCTGGGTTTCTTTTAAAATTTGCTCTCTACTGGCCATTATTAAATATAGAATTAGGGGCCGATTTATTAGCGGTCTGTACTACGCTCATGTCCGACAGGGATCGCTGAATGCACACGCTGTCGGCATTTAACATTGCAAAAGCAGTTCTTGGGAACCGCTTGTGCAATGCCGCCCCCTGCAGATTTGCAGCCAATCGGCCGCTAGCAGGGGGTGTCAATCAGCCCGATCATATAGGATCGGGCGGAATGATGTCTGCAGCCTGGAGGCAGTGGACCAGTTAAGGAGCAGCGATCTTAAGACCACTGCTTCTTAGCTGCTGTTTTTGGCGAGCCTGAAGGCTCGCACGGAAACATGGGGATCAGGGGCCATTCAGGCCTTGATAATTCGGCCCCTTAGTAAGTATTTGCTCTAGTTTAATTGCTAATTGAGGTAACATTCACAGCAAGGTTATATTCTTCCCAACAGAGCGTTATTCACAAATATACACCATTACTCAATGCTTCAGCAGTATAAGTCTAATAATCGGCACCAGTAGTGCAGTGTTTTTAATTTTGTTGGGCAGCAAACAGTGTATCTGCTTTCTCTTTTTGTTGTCATTTTAGTAGCTACAATAAAGGTTACATTTTAATAATATTCTTACCATACTTTCTTCTTATGTACATTGTGCTAAGAGGCATTTCCTTTTGTCTCACCCTGCTCTAGGGGCGTGGTTGGACTCAATAAAATTGTTATTTATGCCTATGCACAACTATTTGTTTTGGCCTATAACAAATTAGACAAGACTTACAAGTAGCAATTCCATATAATTCTTGAACCTCGGCTACTCCTGTTGTTTAATAACATCCAATACTTACCCAAACTAGTAAAAAAATTCACAAACTCAGGAGCTGCATGTTAAGACCAACATCGTCACTTTATTAACAATAACTTAATAACGTAATCAAGGCATTACTAAACTTTTTAGGAAGACATCTTATTTCATCTAATAGATAAGACAGGCAGAAACTGAGTTAATATAAATATAAACAAAGCAATAGCAAGTCAGGGCCCCACGTTAGTCTTGAAAAAGGCCTGTTAAAGAGGCCGAAACGCGTTGACATTTTTGGTGAGCATTATTTCATTATTTCCTGCTTTTTGAAACTTTATTGCACTATGTTATTTTTTATTTTTTTGATTTACAGGGATTACCAGAGTTTATATTGAAAAGAAAAGTAAAGTCATCTAGCTCAAAGAGTTCATTACCATCATTCATATGGATTTAGCCACAAGGAGGATTATTCATTAACATTTAATAACTGAAACTTTCACCTGGATTATATTATATGCACACTATTTTCAATTTATATATATATTTTTTTTTTCACCTGGATTTTGCACACACACTGTTTTATTTTGTCATATATTTTGTCACTTATTTTTGACACTTATTGATTTTAGGGGATCCCCCATTTTTAAGTTTTAATATATATATTTTTTTTTTTATATATATATTTTATATATATTTTTTACATTTTTACATTTTTACATTTTTACATTTTTATTTTTTCACACATTTTTTCACACAATCTCTCCTAGGGATTTTTTTCAAGAAGTTCTTTCATCATCAGTTTATTTTTATATTTGATTTTTTCACTGGATTTCTTCACTGGATTTATTCACTGGACTTTTTTAATTTTATATATATAGACTCCATTTGACTTATTGGACCATCTTATCCTCAAAATATCATATCATTTTATATGACTCTTACCTTGTATATCCCCGTAATTGGTGACATACCCTTATATTGTGTTTTTAACAATTATTGTGTTTTTAGCAATTATTATTTATCTGTTAGTACTGTGAATTTTTAGCTTATTTTAGTATATATGTTACATGGATCCATGTTATTAACTATATGTTGAATAAATGTTTGATAATGTTTGATAATTATTGATTCATCTGTTAGAATTTTCCTTTGCCTCTAGTTGGCGCTCTTGGAATATTTGTTGCTTTTTCGTTGTTCTTACTAGGGTAAGCTAGATACCCTTTATCCAGGAGCTATAAGGAACTAGGTTGAGCGCTGTTAGATATTTTGTACTCAATTAGGATTACAAACTTAAAAAATTGAAGGCCAGGCGCCCTGAGGAGTTTTGAGTCAGCAGACCCACGGGGAGGGACACCCCAGGCTCTGACTTTGAATATTTTGCCCCACCCATTAACTCGGCCCTTGCTCTATCCAGACCTCAACAGTAAAAGTTGGGCCCTGACAACACCACAAGTGATCACCCACTTAAAGGTGAACTCTTGTCGCCAACCTTAGATATGAACTTGCAATGACAAAGCATTATTTTGTCCAAAAATAAGTCCAACCACACATCATTAAGGTGAACACATCAATCCTGTATAAATGCCTCATAACCCCCCAAATATTACCATGCCTAATGACAAATCTACCAGCAACTGCTTTGACCTTACCCAGCTCCCTAATTCTCTTCCTGATCCTGTATGCAGCATAATTACATTTTTAAGTCCACCACACTCTCCTAGCCACTATACAAGACCAGTGAATGCAAATTCCTGGCAACTTAGTTTAAAGCCATCTAACATCAGCTTTCATGACATTAATTAAGTCATCACAAAGGTCGACACCACATCATTGCCCCATGATGGAGCACAACTATGTGTGGCCTCCCCCACCTGCGAATAGCATCCTGAATGATAGCTGGTAACTTGCTCCCAAGCATCCCTCTCCTTCCGAGCCATCAAATAGCTGCCTGCACAGGAGAAAAACCTAAATTCTGTCCACCTTAAACAGTCAGAGCTCTGATGGAAGCCCAATGGATGAAGGAATGCTCTACGATCCACACTTTGGATGGCCTACTAACTGTGCCTGCAAAATACAGAGAAAATTTGATGCCAGGATGCCCACCACTAGAAAATGAAACACTAATAAAGAAAACAAAAAATGTGAGGAGGAGGCCTAAGTCTGATATTTCTTTGAATGCCACCTACCAAGCTGTTGAATTTACTCCCTTGACACACTGCTGTAGTAGCTGTCAAATCAAGCAACTTCCTAAACTGAAACCTGGAAAGGGATAAGGAATCCTTGTGTACCAGAAATTGTTCAGACCCCAACACACTAGACTCCATATAAGCACTGATCAGCCTGACCGGACATACTGACGCATCCACTTGAGCTCTAAAGGACATTCATGTACCCCGGCCATCCTGATCAGTCTTAGATTTTGTATCAAAGAGCAGGACATCCCTCTCTGCCAAGTGCACATGCTGAAGCTGCACTCCAGAACCCACTACCACTTTAGATACTAACTTTCCAATCTTTAGAGTACCATGAAATGTGAGTGCAAATGCCACTCTAAACAATTTAACCTCATTACCAGATACACAAATTCATGAACCTTCCTGCACAAGCTGGGCCAATCTATCTAACATAATAGGTTCCCTTATATCCTAAACCTTTTCATACCTACCCCAACCATTAAAAGTCGGCCTCACTATGAAAGACTCAGTAGCATCTTGAAAACCACTTAGTTTGAAAAAGAATCATAAAGCAGCCGATATGGACTGAACCTCCCCTTTCTTCAAACAACGCTCTAGTGATTTAGCACTAAGTGGCTATTCTCCTGACCATGTGGAGGTGTGCAGTACTTACAGAAATGTTACTATTCCCTCCAAAATCTCAGATAATATCTCCAAGTAGCCGGTGCTAATGCAGTGCAAACTAACGGGAAAAAGACACCCCACCATACGCTACCTGCCAAAGAAACAGTGGGTATTGCAAGCCAACAGCATCAGCCCTATGGGCTAACTTCCTAAATTGCTCCCATTGAAAGCGAGACATAGCGTCTTCTTTGACATTATTCTGCCTGGCACATGCCACACCACTTAATGCCTGGGGACGAGAATGCCGAAAGCCTATTAATAGCATGCATTGGTAAGGTTTCAATTTCAGGTACTGTGACTTTAAATGGATCTCAACTGCAGATTTGTAAGTTTTCAATAATTTTATATATTAACCAGAAGGTAGCAGTGTTTCACAATAAAGGTTGAAATATAGGACTTTTACACAATATAAATAAGTCTGAAATGTTTCAGAGTTGAATAGCAAGTGATTAAAGATGTTATAATCACTGCACATAGATCTGCTTTAATATATACATGTAGTTAAGGTATTTCTAACCTCTATGAAACTAGCGGCTAGATTTGGAGTTTTGTCGGTAACGACCCGAAAAACTAACGCCGGCTTTTTTCTGGCCGCACCATAAAAACAACTCTTGTATTGAGAGTCCACATAAAGGCTGTGTTAGGCTCCAAAAAAGGAGCGTAGAGCATTTTTAACGCAGCTTCAACTCTCGATACCAGAGTTGCTTACGCAAGCGGCCAGACTCAAAAACGTGCTCGTGCACGATTCTCCCATAGGAAACAATGGGGCTGTTTGAGCTGAAAAAAAACCTAACACCTGCAAAAAAGCCGCGTTCAGCTCCTAACGCAGCCCCATTGTTTGCTATGCGGAAACACTTCCTACGTCTGCACCTAACACCCTAACATGTACCCTGAGTCTAAACACCCCTAACCTTACACTTATTAACCCCTAATCTGCCGCCCCCGCTATCGCTGACCCCTGCATATTATTATTAACCCCTAATCTGCCGCTCCGTAAACCGCCGCTACTTACATTATCCCTATGTACCCCTAATCTGCTGCCCTAACATCGCCGACCCCTATATTATATTTATTAACCCCTAATCTGCCCCCCACAACCTCGCCTCCACCTGCCTACACTTATTAACCCCTAATCTGCCGACCGGACCTGAGCGCTACTATAATAAAGTTATTAACCCCTAATCCGCCTCACTAACCCTATAATAAATAGTATTAACCACTAATCTGCCCTCCCTAACATCGCCGACACCTAACTTCAATTATTAACCCCTAATCTGCCAACTGGAGCTCACCGCTATTCTAATAAATGTATTAACCCCTAAAGCTAAGTCTAACCCTAACACTAACACCCCCCTAAGTTAAATATAATTTACATCTAACGAAATTCATTATCTCTTATTAAATAAATTATTCCTATTTAAAGCTAAATACTTACCTGTAAAACAAATCCTAATATAGCTACAATATAAATTATAATTATATTATAGCTATTTTAGGATTAATATTTATTTTACAGGCAACTTTGTAATTATTTTAACCAGGTACAATATCTATTAAATAGTTAAGAACTATTTAATAGCTACCTAGTTAAAATAATTACAAAATTACCTGTAAAATAAATCCTAACCTAAGTTACAATTAAACTTAACACTATACTATCATTAAATTAATTAAATACAATACCTACAATTACCTACAATTAAACCTAACACTACACTATCAATAAATAAATTAAATACAATTTCTACAAATAACTACAATGAAATAAACTAACTAAAGTACAAAAAATAAAAAAGAACTAAGTTACAAAAAATAAAAAAATATTTACAAAGATAAGAAAAATATTACAACAATTTTAAACTAATTACACCTACTCTAAGCCCCCTAATAAAATAACAAAGACCCCCAAAATAAAAAATGCCCTACCCTATTCTAAATTACTACAGTTCAAAGCTCTTTTACCTTACCAGCCCTGAACAGGGCCCTTTGCGGGGCATGCCCCAAATAATTCAGCTCTTTTGCCTTTAAAAAAATAAACATACAATACCCCCCCCAACATTACAACCCACCACCCACATACCCCTAATCTAACCCAAACCCCCCTTAAATAAACCTAACACTAAGCCCCTGAAGATCTTCCTACCTTATCTTCACCATACCAGGTTCACCGATCCGTCCTGAAGAGCTCCTCCGATGTCCTGATCCAAGCCCAAGCGGGGGGCTGAAGAGGTCCATGATCCGGCTGAAGTCTTCATCCAAGCGGGAGCTGAAGAGGTCCATGATCCGGATGAAGTCTTCATCCAAGCGGGAGCTGAAGAGGTCCATGATCCGGATGAAGTCTTCTATCAACGGCATCTTCAATCTTCTTTCTTCCGGATCCATCTTGCAGACCTCCGACGCGGAACATCCTCTTCTCCCGACGCCTACTAGCCGAATGACGGTTCCTTTAAGGGACGTCATCCAAGATGGCGTCCCTCGAATTCCGATTGGCTGATAGGATTCTATCAGCCAATCGGAATTAAGGTATGAATATTCTGATTGGCTGATGGAATCAGCCAATCAGAATCAAGTTCAATCCGATCGGAACAGCCAATAGAATGCGAGCTCAATCTGATTGGCTGATTGGATCATTCCATCAGCCAATCAGAATATTCCTACCTTAATTCCGATTGGCTGATAGAATCAGCCAATCGGAATTCGAGGGACGCCATCTTGGATGACGTCCCTTAAAGGAACCGTCATTCGGCTAGTAGGCGTCGGGAGAAGAGGATGTTCTGCGTCGGAGGTCTGCAAGATGGATCCGGAAGAAAGAAGATTGAAGATGCCGTTGATAGAAGACTTCATCCGGATCATGGACCTCTTCAGCTCCCCCTTGGATGAAGACTTCATCCGGATCATGGACCTCTTCAGCTCCCGCTTGGATGAAGACTTCAGCCGGATCATGGACCTCTTCAGCCCCCCGCTTGGGCTTGGATCAGGACATCGGAGGAGCTCTTCTGGACGGATCGGTGTGATACCCGGTGAGGTGAAGACAAGGTAGGATGTTTTTCAGGGGCTTAGTGTTAGGTTTATTTAAGGGGGGTTTGGGTTAGATTAGGGGTATGTGGGTGGTGGGTTGTAATGTTGGGGGGCTTGGGTATTGTATGTTTTTTTTTTACAGGCAAAAGAGCTGAACTTCTTGGGGCATGCCCCGCAAAGGGCCCTGTTCAGGGCTGGTAAGGTAAAAGAGCTTTGAACTTTAGTAATTTAGAATAGGGTAGGGCATTTTTTTATTTTGGGGGGCTTTGTTATTTTATTAGGGGGCTTAGAGTAGGTGTAATTAGTTTAAAATTGTTGTAATATTTTTCTTATGTTTGTAAATATTTTTTTATTTTTTGTAACTTAGTTCTTTTTTATTTTTTGTACTTTAGCTAGTTTATTTAATTGTATTTATTTGTAGGAATTGTATTTAATTAATTTATTGATAGTGTAGTGTTAGGTTTAATTGTAATTTAGGTTAGGATTTATTTTATAGGTAATTTTGTAATTATTTTAACTATTTTAGCTATTAAATAGTTCTTAACTATTTAATAGCTATTGTACCTGGTTAAAATAAATACAAAGTTACCTGTAAAATAAATATTAATCCTAAAATAGCTATAATATAATTATAATTTATATTGTAGCTATATTAGGATTTATTTTACAGGTAAGTATTTAGCTTTAAATAGGAATAATTTATTTAATAAGAGTTAATTAATTTCGTTAGATTAAAATTATATTTAATTTAGGGGGGTGTTAGTGTTAGGGTTAGACTTAGCGTTAGGGGTTAATACATTTATTAGAATAGCGGTGAGCTCCAGTCGGCAGATTAGGGGTTAATGTTTGAAGTTAGGGGTCGGCGATGTTAGGGAGGGCAGATTAGGGGTTAATACTATTTATTATAGGGCTAGTGAGGCGGATTAGGGGTTAATAACTTTATAATAATAGCGGTGCGGTCCGCTCAGCAGATTAGGGGTTAATAAGTGTAGGCAGGTGGAGGCGACGTTGAGGGGGGCAGATTAGGGGTTAATAAATATAATACAGGGGTCGGCGGTGTTAGGGGCAGCAGATTAGGGGTACATAAGTATAACGTAGGTGGCGGTCGGCAGATTAGGGATTAAAAAAATTTAATCGAGTGGCGGCGATGTGGGGGGACCTCGGTTTAGGGGTACATAGGTAGTTTATGGGTGTTAGTGTACTTTAGAGCACAGTAGTTAAGAGCTTTATAAACCGGCGTTAGCCCAGAAATCTCTTAACTACTGACTTTTTTCCTGCGGCTGGTGTTTTGTCGTTAGATGTCTAATGCTCACTTCAGACACTACTCTAAATACCGGAGTTAGGAAGATCCCATTGAAAAGATAGGATACGCAATTTACGTAAGGGGATCTGCGGTATGGAAAAGTCGCGGCTGAAAAGTGAGCGTTAGACCCTATTTTGAGTGACTCCAAATACTGGAGGTAGCCTAAAACCAGCGTTAGGAGCCTCTAACGCTGGTTTTCACGGCTAACGCCAAACTCCAAATCTAGGCCTAGATGTATTACTTTCTTGACCCTTGAGAGAGCAGGTATAGTTAAAGTTGCTTCCTGAACAACCAGTTAATAGGCTGTGGCAGCAGAGAGAGGAGTTCAGCTGACTATGTAAACAGGCTGCAGATGAGAGTGGTGTGAAATCCAGAGAGGCAGCTGAACACAGAAAGGAAGCAAATTGCAGCAAGGATCAGTGCAGATTATTAGTAGCAGAATGCTAATTTAGAGCAACAAGTAGAATTCTTTAGGATAATGCAAACAGAATACAGGCATTGAGCAAGCCTGATTCAGCAACTTGAATATAATAACCAAGCAATGTGTGCTTGGAGAGGCAGGATTTTTAAGCAGGTGGAATGATGTCATCACCAGGTGTCTGTTACCTGGGGATGTTTCTTAAAGGTATTATTATATACACATACTAAGTAAGTAGGAATGTTACAGCATTACACTTATGTTATCTGTCCAAAACACTGCATGTTATTTAGCCAACCAATCCCCAACAGCTCCACTGCAACTTCAATTGGAAACAATTTGAGAAGCATCAGGTTGCTCCTCAGTCCCTTCTCTACTCAAAAGCCCAGCCAAGGAGCTGTACTCCAAGCACTGTCAAAGTACACCCGATAGTGTTGAGCCCTGCTGCGTCCGTATAGAGATGCAGCAACTGATTTGACATTGGATGAGACCTCCATACCAAGACCCTATTTAAATCCACTAAAAAGATTTCCCATACCTGCAAATCAGCTCTCATTTCCTCCATAATTTGTCATTTCCTATCACTTCTGCAATTACCCTTCAGCAAGCTCTCTAACCTCCTGTTAAATGTTCACCCCAATGGGATAGTATGGCATGCTAAATTAAGCAGGCCTAACAGGGATTGAAGCTTGTGTAATCTTACAGAACCTGCTAAAACAGTCAAACTAACCATGACCAGCAGTTTCTGAAGCTTGTCTGCTGGCAGGCAACAAACGGCCTAAGCAGTGTCTTTCTCAATTCCAAGAAATGTAAATTTAGTCGTAAGCCCTTCAGATTCGTCAACCACCAATGGCACCTCAAATTGTCCATTAAGGATTTCATTGTGTCCATAAGTCACAATAACTCGAAGGACCTACCAGTAGAAAATCATCAAGATTTAAGACTCTAATATCTAATCTAACTAAAGCCCCTGTTGTACTGGGGTGTCTCCCCTGATAAACTGCAAAATATTGGGAAAAATGTTATTGATACACCTCTGGGCCATTGACTCATCTTAAAGTCTGCTGGAACAGTGCCTTGGTGCGGAATTGTAAGCAGGATTACCTAGGGTGAAACCTATAAACTGGGCATACTTTTAAGTTTTTAAAGGCTGGGATCTGAAGGTGCATCTGTCTATACTTACCCTGAGCCTTTACCTAACAGCTCCCTCTGTAGCCCTTACAGCTATTCATTTTGCACTTGATGCTGAATACCCCATGGGAGATACTGGTGTATACTTATCTTGTCTTTGAAATAAGGGGAATATACAGTAGCATATGCGCATGGCCAGTCTGTATCCAACTTTAAGCGTTTCTTTTGGAATACTCGTGTATGTCCATACGGCTCATAAGGTCAAGAAGCCTGGCTTTGATTCCTTTGCTTGATTATCCTACTTTTGAAGCTAAGCACATTTGATGAGATATTTGTGTATGCCTACCCTGCTCCTGAGCTTAACACTCCTGATGGGATACCTGTATATGCTTTTTGGTGATACCAGTGCATGTTTTATTTGTTCCTGAAAAGTCAGACACCCTAACTTTGACATTCAGTTTTGTCTTTTCTGCCCTTAAAGCTAAGTTTCCCACCTGTGAGAGATTCCTTAAGGAACTTTAAAAGGTTAAAAAAAAAAAAAAAAAAAAAGGGGGGGACAAAAGAGAAAAGAGAAAAAGAGGACGTAGCAATGGGCCTGTTTTTTTCCCCTTTTATACCTTGGTTTTAGCTAGAGTTTAGGAGTTGAAATCCTATTGTTAAAAGTGTGTTGACAAATTGCTGTAAAAACCTGCTTATGTTTGAAATGTAATATTTTTACAAGTAATGAGAAGACCCCAGGGACTTGCTGGTCTTAACACGCACATATATACACATTGTGGGTTTTTTTGTTGTTGTTTTTTTTATAATGATACACTTTTTCAACTAGTCACTATATTTTACATGGATAAATTCATCTCCTACTCTAAGAATAAATCTCCAGCGATGACCATACAGGGCAAAGATAAGAGAAATAAAAATAGTAGTGAATCGATTCCTAAGACATTAAATTAAAGCACTAATCAAATTGATATACAAATGTAAATTAGAAGTATGACAGACCTATTCCTTCCCTAATTTGAGAAAATTAAGACAGAAATGACCACCTTAACTAGTGAAGTAAGGCAATACTCTGCTAGGTTGTCAGAAGCAGAACAACATATTTCTGACTTGGAAGATGAGTTAGTGGGCTTTAAAAAAAGAATTGACTTAAGCAAAAAAAATATAGCCTGTTACAACAGAAGGTAGATGATTTGGAAAATCGGGCTTGCAGAAATAACATTAAAATAATAGGAGTCCCAGAGTTATCAAAGTATAAAGATTTAATCAATTCTACCTAAATTACTGGGATTACCGGAGAGAGAATACCCAGTTATAATTGAAAGAGCACACCGAATTGGCCCACTGATAGAAAGTAGACATATGGAGAAGCCTACATAAATAATTGCCAGAGTGCTTAACTTTAGGTAAATCTTCTACAGCACTATAGAGGGAAAAAAGAGAGGTGTATTTGGATGATAAAAGAATCTATATATTTTAAGATTTTTCTAATGAGATCTCAAACAAGAGGAGAGGAATGGCCCTGTTATACACTAAAATTATTGAATTGGGTTTAAAGCCCTAATGATTTACCCTGCTAGGATTAGAGTGCAGACTGATAAGGAAATTAAAATTTTAGAGAACGAGGAGGAAGCAGAGACATTCATCCAGAGCATTCCAAAAACATAATGATTATAGAGCTAAGCACTCTAAAATGTAATATTATGGAGGGCAATCAAGTCATACAAGGGTATAGAACGAATGAGTAGAATGGAAGGATGCATGTGTTTTTGTTTTTTTGTCACATAGATTTCCACTAAATGATGAGCAATAAATTGCACTGCGTCTCCTGGAATGTGGGCAGCATCCCCTCACCAGCTAAAAGAAAATATATATTAAAACATTTAAGAGATACAAGGGCTGATGTCACTTCATCCAGGAGACTCATCTAAAGGGGAGGAGTTTGCAAAGTTAAAAAGGTAGGAGAAGTTTTTGGTACTCCATGTAAAAAGAGAAAAAGAGGAGTGGCAATTTTAATAAAAAAGAATCTTCAATATACAGTTAGGTCCAATTATCTAGACACAGAGGAGAGATTCATGATTTAAAAATCAAAATTAGGGGGATAAAATTCACACTTTACAATGTCTACGGTCCCTATGAATATTTCCTGGAGTTCTGGTTAAACCTACAAACTAAAATCACAGAGTTATCCGAAGGGAATATTATTGTGGGAGGGTACTTCAATATGGTCTTTCAGGTACCATTAGACAGGAGAGAAAACTAGGAGAGGCAAACTTGGAACAAACCTTTTGAATAAATTTGCAAAAAATCTAAATTTGAGGGACATATGAAGAGTTAACAACCCAATGGCTAGCGATTTTACTTGTGTTTCAAAAAGTCACAAGACTTCGCAAGAATTGATTAGTTTTTAACCTCTGAGATACCTTTCGGGATAGATCTGAAATCTGAGATAAAGAATATTATTTTATCTGATGATGCCCCAATTGTCTTAGATTTTTTTTTAATAGCTCTAAATTTTTCTTTAAACAATTTAGTTTTCCACAACATCTAGTTAAGGATCTTAAACTCAAGACTTTTCTCACCCAGAAATGGCATTAATATATGCAGATAAATCAAGACTAAATAACAAAACCTGATATTCTCTGGGAAGTTTCCAAAGCGATAATTAGGGGGGAAATTATTGCCTATGTTAGTAGAATCAAAAAGAAACAAAGGAAGAGAGAACACATCTCTTTCTCGATTTGGTTTTCATAATAAAATAGTTGAACTTGTTAAAAACATATATAACAATCCTAAAACTGCCCTGTCATTAAATGGTCAACCCTCCAAAAATCTAACACTGGGAAGAGGCACACGGCAAGGCTGCCCATTGTCCCCATTGCTGTTTGATATTGCAATAGAGCCACTGGCTAGTATCCTAAGGGGAAAAGTCCAAGATATTAAACTTGGTATACATGAGCTTAAAGTCTCACTGTACACAGATTATCTACTCTTATTTGTTAGCGACACTAGGAAAAATATCCCGATAATGTTAATATAATAAAAGATTGTGGGTCATTTTCAGGTTACAAAATTAATCCAAAAAAATCAGAGACACTTTGGATAAGTAAGAGGAAAGAAACAGATATACATAGCTTGGTTAAGGAACCCACTGAAGGGCTTAAATACCTAGGAATTCATATTCATGCATCAGAAGACAAGTGGTATAGTTTAAAATACCCTCCGTTATCAAAGAAAATAAAAGAAGATTTGAAAACTTGGGTAAAATTTCCCATCTCAATTTCTGGCAGAGTAAATCTCATAAAGATGATTATTCTACCCAAGTTAATTTACCTTATGCAAAACATTCCTGTCCCACTTTAAAAAAAAAGACATAAACACTCTGCAGTTGGCCTTTTCATGGTTCTTTTGGAATAATAAGAAACCAAGAATAGCTATAACTAGGTTATGTCTCCCTAGAGATAAAGGTGGCTTAGCACTCCCACATGTTGAATATTATAACTGGATATGTTTAGGGAAGCTGTCTGTAGAATAGCTGGCAGATTTTTCATATTATACAGGGATTCATTTGGCAACATTTACAAATTGGTCTAATAAAGGTTTAAAGTATACCTGTCAATTTTGAACCTAGAGAAAAAAACAATCAAAACTTTTGAAACACTAAAATTAGAATAGATGCTACCCTACGGGGATTCTTTTGCATACCTTCAGGCCAGACATTATGTAGATGAACTTATTAGAAAGAATGGATTTGAATGGAGGTGGGGAAATATAGACTTGTGGGTAAATTTGGTCAAACAAGGTATTTTCTCCATCTCACTTGGGTACAGGCTTATTTTTGTACTAGAAGGCCAAAATAATTTAGAAACATTAGCTAGATCATGGGAACATGATGTTGGGGAGGAGGTCAATACTGAGGTTACACAGAGATCTATTAGAAAGGTGGAGAAAACTACTTTATCAGCTAAATGAACGGAATCACATCTGAAATTAATTTACAGGATATATTACACTCCGAAAAGAGGAGTATCTTGGAGAAATAGCCAATTTAATAACTGCAAAATGTAGACTTAATAAGTGCAAAATCGGACCGTTTCGGACCGATTCGAATTTCGGTTTGGATCAATTCGAATTCAGAAGAAATCGAATGCATTTGTTTCGGATTCATGGAAAATTCGGATCGATTCGGTTCGAATCGATTCGGAATTTCGGTCAGTGTTAAGTGGGATGTGCTGTGTATTACACTAGTATACTGTACAATACTAGTGTAATACACGCACATGTGAATCCATCCGAATCTACTGAATAAATTCGAATCGATTCGGATTTATTCGGTAGATTCGGCACTACCGCAATTCGGAAATTTGAATCGATCCGAATCTCCGAATTCGACAAATTCGTCCGAATTTCGATTCGGACCGAATCGAATCGCACATGTCTAGCAAAATGCAGTCTCTATGCTGCTGACTTAATTTACCTTATTTGGGAATGTCCCCTAATAAGACAATTTTGGCTCAAAATAGAATTCTGGGTTAGTAACATCTTAAAAAATTCTTTTCACTTTGACCTAGTGCAAATAATTTATTTAAGCAAAGAGTTGGCAGATAAGGAATGGAAATTTATAAACCTGACCATACTAACAGCTAGAAACTTGATACTTAGAAATTGGAAAAACACACAAAGACCCAAATTTAGTGAATGTAAGAACTCTATTATGAAGCATTTAGTCTTAGAACAACATTCCATTTCATTACATAACGAGCATGAGATACATAAATGTTTTACAAAATGGTCTACCTTTAGTAAAGCTCTGCCTGAAGCCTCGCAAAACGAACTACTTTACCCTCTTAAGAATTTAGACTACTTCCTCCTTTTACAAAATTTTTGAAGAAAAGGACTTTTTTTTTATGTTCTGTTGTTTTGTTTGTGTATGAATGTTGGGTTTGGAGTAGGGATGGGCGAATGTTTCTAAAAATTTGAAATTTAAAACAAATTTTTATACATTCGTTCGTTCAAATTGAATTTCAAATGTTTACATAACATTCTAACATTCTATTTTCAAATTTTCGTTTTCGAATTTTTCAATAAAATTCAAAAATATTCGTTAGAATAATAGAATGTTTAGCTATGTATTCATTCAATTTCGAAATGTAATATTCAAATTTGAATGTGACATTCAAATTCAAAATAGTATTTCTAGTCTACAACTGTGTTTAATAAATGTAATATTCAAATTCGAATGCTACATTCGAATGTCACATTCGAATTTAAAAAAGTATTTCTAGTCTAATACTGTGTTTTAAATGTAATATTCGAATTTGAATGTGACATTCGAATTTGAAATAGTATTTCTAGTCTTATACTGTGTTTTTTAAATGTATTATTCGAATTTGAATCTGACATTCAAATTCAAATGTGACATTCGAATTCAAAATAGTATTTCTAGTTTACAACTGTGTTTAATAAATGTGATATTCGATTTGAATGTGATATTCAATTCGAATGTGATATTCGAATTCAAAATAGTATTTCTAGTCTAATACTGTGTTTTATAAATGTAATATTCAAATTTGAAAGGGATATTCGATTTGAATGTGACATTCAAATTCAAAATAGTGTTTCTAGTCTACAATTGTGTTTTATAAATGTAATATTCGAATTCAAAAGTGACATTTGAATTCGAATGTGACATTCGAATTCGAATGGGACATTCGAAAACTGTAAATAACATTCAAAAATCAAATTTTTAAGAATATTCGTTCTTATCAACATTCTATTATGTAAATCGAATTTCTACAATAACATTTGTTCTAACATTCAAATTCGAATATAAACACATTCGCCCATCCCTAGTTTGGAGCCTCATATCCTTAAAAAAAGACTAAAACTGCAGTTCTATTAATAGAAGGATATATATTAGGCATATTTATACTTGTTAAGTCTAGATACTAAAAAGAATGTTGTAAACTGATTTGTTGATGAAATGCACTAGTTTGCGCATTATCTTCTATTATTTTCTGTTTCCTTGGAACTGTTTAGTAACTCAAGGTTAAATTGCAATATTAATTATAAGATGAAAATATGTATCAGTTATATTGTTTCATGTGCATCTTTTTAAATATATACTCATGTTGTACTGCAGTGATGTCTAATAAAGAAATTATTTTTTTTTTAAAAAACAACTACCTGCCTCCGTTGCAACCGCCCAGTGCATAAATATGCTAAATGCCTCAAAGAAGGCACGAGACACAGAACAGCCCATGGGCAAACAACCAGCCACAGCAGAAACAGGCCCTGCTACTACCACATTACCACAACCTTTTCTTGCTCTTTGTCTGGGCATTAACTAAATGCTTCACCATTCTAAACATTCTCCTCTGACCCTTCCCCACTAACTCCAATAAACTGTCGCTGTCAGATGAAGAGAAGTGTGTGAAGTTTAACTGTTCTCCAACCTAAGTGTAACCCCAGCTTGAGGCTCACCACCTCCAGCAGAAATCTGTGATGCCTGTCGCTAACAAGATTCTGCTATCTGTATTTGCTCTCTCACTACCTGTGGGGAAAAATTATAGGACGGAGTACCATGCCCAGCAAAAGGCGGAGGGCCCACTGCCACAGCCTATGCAGCCCACTCCTTTGCTCCCCATGTGCACGGTCTTGCTCACACACAGTTCCCCGCACACACATGCCAGGTAGCCCTTCCTCACTGTCATTTCCAATATCAATTCCAAGTGCACACTACAGACATCACTAAGCTAATCCTGATACATATATGCCCCAAAGTAACCTCAGCAGAGGTGTTACAATAAGATACGGCAAAGCAGTGCAAATGTTGCCAACAAAATGAAAGTGGCACGCCTTACTTATACCATTAACAAGTGTGGATTGGCTCATTTTAAATAAAAAGGAGAGGCTATTTAAAAACAAATGCAGCAAACTGAATGTTAAAGGGGTAGAAAGGTCAAAAATTAAATTGCATGGGTCCATTTCAATTTGAAATATAAACATTTTTGCAATATACTTTCATTAGCAAAAATTCTTCTTGCCAAAGGGCCCATGCACCAGTATTCAAATATCAAACCTTCTCAGAGATCTTAAACCAAAGAGATATTAGATTTGAACATGGCCATTATCTGTATACTGAGCATTTGTGTTTGTTGCATTATCGATTTCACTCATTTTTATAAGGGATAAACCTCCTATTACGTCCATACATTCTCTAAATCTAATAATTCTTAATAAATAAAACACAACACCCCTCCAGTGCTTGCAGTGTGGTAGCCGGTGGCTCACGCTCGATGGCAGAGAGAGAGAGTTGTGTGGTGTAGAGCTCTTCAGCCTGCAGCTCGTAAAAGGAGAGGAACCCCTAGGCTGGCACCTAGTGGGCGTCACCCCTCCCCTTCATTTAGGCCATCACTCTGCTCTCTCAGGTATATATCAACCAGCCCGGTAAAGTGACCCTTACTGACGAGTCATACAACACGCCTGTAAGAGGAGGATGACTATCGACTAGATTTAGAGTTCTGCGGTAGCCATCAAAAGCAGCGTTAAGGGGTCCTAACGCTGCTTTTTACCGCCCATTGGTATTTAGAGTCAACCAGGAAAGGGTCTAATGCTCACTTCCAAGCCGCGACTTTTCCATACCGCAGATCCCCTTACGCCAATTGCGTATCCTATCTTTTCTGCTATTTGGAATTTACCACTCATAGAGTGAGTCAAGACACACCTTCTTTCGGTAGAGGATGTAGAAAAATTGAATGCACCAACTATGCACAGAACTATGCACCAACTATGCACGGAACTAGAAGTATCTAAGGCAATAGATAATCTTAAAGTAGATAAAGCCGCTGGGCCAGACTTTCTACCGGCAGAATTCTACAAAATCTTGAAAAACGAAGTTACATGTCCGCTTGTGAATTTATTTAATGATTATTTACCTAATGGTAAGATCCCCTCACCTAATTTTGCTGTATCAAAAATAATTTTGCTTCTTAAAAAAGGCAAAGATCCTGAAGCAATAAACTCGTATTGTCCGATATCTTTGTTAAACTCGGATTATAAAATATTTACCTCTATATTAGCATCTAGACTGAAAATAACTATAAGTCCATTAATTCATGCGGATCAGGTTGGCTTCATGGCTCAAAGAAATATGTCGGTAAACATTCGTAAAATATTTGTCCTAATAGATTCGCTTTCAGACTATTATTTGGGATCACCTGTTTCAGGCTATGGCAAAGTTTGGATTTAAAGATCAGTTTCTGGAATGTATCCGTGCCTTATATATTAAGGCAACTTCTATATTAATGGTTAATGGTTCAGATACTAGGCCTTTCCCGATCACTACAGGAACACAGCAGGGGTGCCCAATCTCACCATTGCTATTCAATCTAGCAATTGAATGTCTTGCAGTTATTCTTAGAGATAATTTAATAGGGATCATGATAGGTAACAAGCCTCTTAAACTCTTATTGTACGCAGATGACCTGATATTGTTTATTAATGATCCCCAAAAGGAAATCCCTAAGATTTTAGATATTATATCGGAATTTGGTTCATTTTCAGGATAAACAATTAATGTAACCAAATCAGAACTTCTCTGGTTGAGTGAGCATCATCAGAATCATTATACACCCCCATTTAAAATAGCAGGACAATTTATTACATACTTAGGAATTAAGATTAATACTAATCTGGGGGATTGGTATAGTTTGAATTATTTACCCTTACTCACAAAAATTAAATTTGACCTGATGAAATGGGATAACCTCCCGCTTTCAATTACTGTGAGAATTAATTTAATCAAGATGATAATTCTACCTAAGCTCCTATATCTTATGCAAAATATCCCCATTAGTATTTCAAAAAGGAATTTGAATCTCTTGGACCAATCAATGAGACATTTTATCTGGGGGAAGGGTCTTAAACAAATCTCCCTACATAAACTATTACAACTAAGACAATGTGGTGGACTGGCATTACCTAATTTTGCTTTATAATAGTATATTCCATTGCAAAAATTGCAGGAGGGAGTTACATGGCATTTACTGAAGCAGAACAAAATCTAGTTTATCCTCTTATTCTAAGTGCTCTATTGCACTGTCCCAAAAGAGATTTGAAAAGGAAAATAAAGAATAAATAAACATTGTCTCATATCATAATAGCATGGCAGGATATACAACGTAGGTTAGATTGTGATCCCTATAGCTCTGATTTGCTCACTATTAGAGGTGATCCATGGTTCCCCCCTAGTTTATATAACCAAGCATTCAGGAAATGGGCTTGTGTTTGGCTTATTTATTTATTCCAGCTCAAGGAACTTGAATCGTCCAATATAAATTCATTTGAAAAACTTAAAGAGTGCTTTCAGTTGCAGAACCCCGATTTTTATGCATATCTGCAAGTTAGACACTGGTACCTTGAAATTGCTAAAGGGAGCAAAACTTCTTGGAAACATCCAGGAATAAAAATGGGTTTGGCACTTTATAATGCAGGCAAACGTTCTATTAAGTATTGGTATAATATGGTTCTCCTTAAAACAGGGGAAGTCAATATTGCAGAGATTTGTTCAAAATGGCAATCAGACATTTCAAACCTGGATGAAGATAAAGTGAAACATAGTATAATTGCATTAGAGGAGGCTACACTTTCTGCAAATTGGCGAGACATCCACGTAAAACCTCTATACAGAGCATATATCACGCCAGCTAGATTAAACAAATGGTCCCCTCAAGCTTTGAATCTATGTCCCTGTTGCTGCTGAAGCCGACCTGATCCACATGCTTTGGAGTTGTCCAAAAATCATACAATTTTGGAAACGTATACAATTCTGGTTAGATAAAGTAATATCTATAAATTTCTCAATAGAACCTCAACATATTATTTTTTTAGTAGATACATGTGATAAATCTATTAAAAGAGATTTCATAAATACAACAATCTTAGGTGGCAGATATCTTATTCTTAAAAACTGGAAGAAGAAAAGGGCGCCCACTATAAATAACTTACAGATAGATTTGTAGTTTTGTCGTTAACGACCCGAAAAGCTAACACCGGCTTTTTTCTGGCCGCACCATAAAAATAACTCTGGTATTGAGAGTCCACATAAAGGCTGCGTTAGGCTCCAAAAAAGGAGCGTAGAGCATATTTAATGCAGCTTCAACTCTCGATACCAGAGTTGCTTACGCAAGCGGCCAGCCTCAAAAACGTGCTTGTGCACGATTCCCCCCTAGGAAACAATGGGGCTGTTTGAGCTGAAAAAAAACCTAACACCTGCAAAAAAGCCGCGTTCAGCTCCTAACGCAGCCCCATTGTTTGCTATGCGGAAACACTTCTGCACCTAACACTCTAACATGTACCCCGAGTCTAAACACCCCTAACCTTACACTTATTAACCCCTAATCTGCCGCTCCGTAAACCGCCGCTACTTACATTATCCCTATGTACCCCTAATCTGCTGCCCTAACATCGCCGACCCCTATATTATATTTATTAACCCTAATCTGCCCCCCACAACGTCGCCTCCACCTGCCTACACTTATTAACCCCTAATCTGCCGAGCGGACCTGAGCGCTACTATAATAAAATTATTAACCCCTAATCCGCCTCACTAACCCTATAATAAATAGTATTAACCCCTAATCTGCCCTCCCTAACATCGCCGACACCTAACTTCAATTATTAACCCCTAATCTGCCGACTGGAGCTCACCGCTATTCTAATAAATGTATTAACCCCTAAAGCTAAGTCTAACCCTAACACTAACACCCCCCTAACTTAAATATAATTTAAATCTAACAAAATTAATTATCTCTTATTAAATAAATTATTCCTATTTAAAGCTAAATACTTACCTGTAAACTAAATCCTAATATAGCTACAATATAAATTATAATTACATTGTAGCTATTTTAGGATAAATATTTATTTTACAGGCAACTTTTTAATTATTTTAACCATGTACAATAGCTATTAAATAGTTAAGAACTATTTAATAGTTACCTAGCTAAAATAATTACAAAATTACCTGTAAAATAAATCCTAACCTAAGTTAGAATTAAACCTAACACTATACTATCATAAGTTAGAATTAAACCTAACACTATACTATCATTAAATTAATTAAATAAAATACCTACAATTACCTACAATTAAACCTAACACTACACTATCAATAAATAAATTAAATACAATTCCTACAAATAACTACAATTAAATAAACTAACTAAAGTACAAAAAATAAAAAAGAACTAAGTTACAAAAAATAAAAAAATATTTACAAACATAAGAAAAATATTACAACAATTTTAAACTAATTACACCTACTCTAAGCCCCCTAATAAAATAACAAAGACCCCCAAAATAAAAAATGCCCTACCCTATTCTAAATTACTAAAGTTCAAAGCTCTTTTACCTTACCAGCCCTGAACAGGGCCCTTTGCGGGGCATGCCCCAAGAAGTTCAGCTCTTTTGCCTGTAAAAAAAAACATACAATACCCCCCCCCCAACATTACAACCCACCACCCACATACCCCTAATCTAACCCAAACCTCCCTTAAATAAACCTAACACTAAGCCCCTGAAGATCATCCTACCTTTTCTTCACCTCACCAGGTATCACCGATCCGTCCTGGCTCCAAAATCTTCATCCAACCCAAGCGGGGGCTGGCGATCCATCATCCGGTGGCTGAAGAAGTCCAGAAGAGGCTCCAAAGTCTTCATCCTATCCGGGAAGAAGAGGCGATCCGGACCGGCAACCATCTTGATCCAAGCAGCATCTTCTATCTTCATCCGATGACGACCGGCTCCATCCTGAAAACCTCCACCGCGGACCCATCTTCTTCCGGCGACATCCAACTGAAGAATGACGGTTCCTTTAAGGGACGTCATCCAAGATGGCGTCCCTCGAATTCCGATTGGCTGATAGGATTCTATCAGCCAATCGGAATTAAGGTAGGAATATTCTGATTGGCTGATGGAATCAGCCAATCAGAATCAAGTTCAATCCGATTGGCTGATCCAATCAGCCAATCAGATTGAGCTCACATTCTATTGGCTGTTCCGATCAGAATATTCCTACCTTATATATCAGAATATTCCTACCTTAATTCCGATTGGCTGATAGAATCCTATCAGCCAATCGGAATTCGAGGGACGCCATCTTGGATGATGTCCCTTAAAGGAACCGTCATTCTTCAGTTGGACGTCGCCGGAAGAAGATGGGTCTGCGGTGGAGGTCTTCAGGATGGAGCCGGTCGTCATCGGATGAAGATAGAAGATGCCGCTTGGATCAAGATGGTTGCCGGTCCGGATCGCCTCTTCTTCCCGGATAGGATGAAGACTTTGGAGCCTCTTCTGGACCTCTTTGGCCACCGGATGATGGATCGCCAGCCCTCGCTTGGGTTGGATGAAGATTTTGGAGCCAGGACGGATCGGTGATACCTGGTGAGGTGAAGACAAGGTAGGATGATCTTCAGGGGCTTAGTGTTAGGTTTATTTAAGGGGGGTTTGGGTTAGATTAGGGGTATGTGGGTGGTGGGTTGTAATGTTGGGGGGGGTATTGTATGTTTTTTTTACAGGCAAAAGAGCTGAACTTCTTGGGGCATGCCCCGCAAAGGGCCCTGTTCAGGGCTGGTAAGGTAAAAGAGCTTTGAACTTTAGTAATTTAGAATAGGGTAGGGCATTTTTTATTTTGGGGGTCTTTGTTATTTTATTAGGGGGCTTAGAGTAGGTGTAATTAGTTTAAAATTGTTGTAATATTTTTCTTATGTTTGTAAATATTTTTTTCTTTTTTGTAACTTAGTTCTTTTTTATTTTTTGTACTTTAGTTAGTTTATTTCATTGTAGTTATTTGTAGATATTGTATTTAATTAATGTATTGATAGTGTAGTGTTAGGTTTAATTGTAGGTAATTATAGGTATTTTATTTAATTAATTTAATGATAGTATAGTGTTAGGTTTAATTGTAACTTAGGTTAGGATTTATTTTACAGGTAATTTTGTAATTATTTTAACCTAGGTAGCTATTAAATAGTTCTTAACTATTTAATAGCTATTGTACCTGGTTAAAATAATTACAAAGTTGCCTGTAAAATAAATATTAATCTTAAAATAGCTACAATGTAATTATAATTTATATTGTTGCTATATTAGGATTTATTTTACAGGTAAGTATTTAGCTTTAAATAGGAATAATTTATTTAATAAGAGTTAATTTATTTCGTTAGATTAAAATTATATTTAACTTAGGGGGGTGTTAGTGTTAGGGTTAGACTTAGCTTTAGGGGTTAATACATTTATTAGAATAGCGGTGAGCTCCAGTCGGCAGATTATAATTGAAGTTAGGTGTCGGCGATGTTAGGGAGGGCAGATTAGGGGTTAATACTATTTATTATAGGGTTAGTGAGGCGGATTAGGGGTTAATAACTTTATTATAGTAGCGGTGCGGTCCGCTTGGCAGATTAGGGGTTAATAAGTGTAGGCAGGTGGAGGCGACGTTGAGGGGGCAGATTAGGGGTTAATAAATATAATATAGGGGTCGGCGGTGTTAGGGGCAGCAGATTAGGGGTACATAGCTATAATGTAGGTGGCGGCGCTTTGCGGTCGGCAGATTAGGGGTTAATTATTGTAGGTAGCTGGCGGCGACGTTGTGGGGGGCAGATTAGTGGTTAATAAATATAATACAGGGGTCGGCGGTGTTAGGGGCAGCAGATTAGGGGTACATAAGTATAACGTAGGTGGCGGTCGGCAGATTAGGGGTTAAAAAAATTTAATCGAGTGGCGGCGATGTGGGGGGGGGGCCTCGGTTTAGGGGTACATAGGTAGTTTATGGGTGTTAGTGTACTTTAGAGTACAGTAGTTAAGAGCTTTATGAACCGGCGTTAGCCCAAAAAGCTCTTAACTACTGACTTTTTTCTGCGGCTGGAGTTTTGTCGTTAGATTTCTAATGCTCACTTCAGACACGACTCTAAATACCGGAGTTAGAAAGATCCCATTGAAAAGATAGGATACGCAATTGACGTAAGGGGATCTGCGGTATGCAAAAGTCGCGGCTGAAAAGTGAGCGTTAGACCCTTTTTTGAGTGACTCCAAATACCGGAGTTAGCCTAAAACCAGTGTTAGTCGTTAACTTTTCATTTACAAACTCAATATATAATAGAACAGTTTGACAGCATAAATAACTCAGAAACGCAGCAAACTAAATTTATTATAAAGTGGTTAGACTTTATTAGACTATATAAAAATGCCAATATTCAGAATCAGTTGTTAATGCCTTTAGAAAATATAAATATGACATAAGATAAACAAGATTTTTTTTTTCCCTCCCTCCCTCAATTTCCCCAAATTAGGAATTTGAGAAGTGAATCTGTGGTGGTTCTAAACTTTCAAATAAAAGTAAGGTTAATTCTTTTGAATTAACAAGGGTTAAGAAGTGGTTAAAATAAGAAATGGTAACTGTAAATTATCCTCAATAGAGTGTTTAGTGTATAAATTGTTTAGTTAACTAATTTTGACAACTTTTTTTTTTGGGGGGGGGGGGTTATGAAAAGCTTATAAAATATTATACAATGGCCTCTAGTTATTAAGGTCTGGCGGACCTGATCCGACACTGCGGATCAGGTCCGCCAGACCTCGTTGAATACGGCGAGCAATACGCTCGCCATATTAAGCATTGCACCAGCAGCTCACAAGAGCTGCTAGTGCAACACTGCCCCCTGCAGAATCGCGGCCAATAGGCCGCCAGCGGTGGGTGTCAATCAACCCGTTCGTACTCGATCGGGTTGATTTCCGGCGATGTCTGTCCGCCTGCTCAGAGCAGGCGGACAGGTTATGGAGCCGCGGTCTTTGTGACGGCTGCTTCATAACAGCTGTTTCTGGCGAGTCTGAAGACACGCCAGAAACAGAGGCCATTGTATCTAAATTTTGAAATTTATTTTTGTAAGTTTTTCTGTGTTTAACCATGTCTCAAACGATTACAGATGCTTTATCTTGTTTTGCCTTCTGTAATAGTATGGAACGACCTTTAATAAAAATTATAAATAATAAAAAAAGACACACCTGCTTTGGTTCCAGATCACCTGGAGAGGGTTTTGCTGGTACACCCCAAGTTACTAGCCTGCTCCTACCAGTACATAAGTGTACTTGGGCTAAACGTGAGTATCCATTTAGCTTTATTATCCTCTGTCCGCTACAGTAAAGTATTCTTGATCGATAGAATGAAATTTGTTCCAGGATATATTGAACAAGGGCAGAGATAAAATGCAGGGACAGGAAGCCAAAAAACATATATTTTTTTTGTCTTTCTTTTATCCTTCATTTTTCAAGTTTTTTTTTTTACATTTATTAGAGTGAACTGTTCTATAGAGAATGATTTTTTAAGACATTTTTATTTTCTGATGTTTTGAAAGTGTTTTCGTGAAGCTAGTTTCTTTAACAGTGAAACTCGTTTTGTGCATTAAAAAGCTAAAGGTTGAGAGAAAAATGTTGCTTTATTAACCCCTTAAAGGGATACTAAACCCAAATTTGTTCTTTCATGATTCAGATAGAGGGGCCTAGTTATCAAGCCGTCAACCTCAAATACGCTGGAATTCCGCAGCGTATTTGTGGCGAGGCTGATTCGCCTTAGTTATCAAAGGCTCGAGACCGGCAAAAGTAGAATTTTGTGATGTAAACTTCGATCCGCCGGACTCAGTCCGACACAGATCGATTCTTACGTCACTCCAGATGTTCCGCACACAAGTGCGGCACAATCTCACTACTTTTGCTAGTTATCAAAAAACTAGCAGGTACGCTCGGCACTTTTACGGCCCAGCGTACCTGGTTTTCAAACCGCCACCCCTGGAGGTGGCGGATCCCATAGGAATCAATGGGAGTCTGGCCATAGCGAAAGTACAAGTTCGCTGCTGACAGACATCCCATTGATTCCTATGGGAGCTGTCTACACCTAACACCCTAACATGTACCCCGAGTCTAAACACCGCTAATCTGACCCCCCCTACACCGCCGCAACTAAATAAAGTTATTACCCCCTAAACCGCCGCTCCCGGAGCCCACCGCAAGCTACTCTATACATATTAACCCCTAAACCGCCGCTCCCGGAGCCCACCGCAACTATAATAAATGTATTAACTCCTAAACCTAAGTCTAACCCTAACCCTAACGCCCCCCTAACTTAAATATTAATTAAATAAATCTAAATAAATTAACTCTTATTAACTAAATGAATCCTATTTAAAACTAAATACTTACCTTTAAAATAAACCCTAATATAGCTACAATATAAATAATAATTATATTCTAGCTATCTTAGGATTTATATTTATTTTACAGGTAACTTTCAATTTATTTTAACCATGTACAATAACTATTAAATAGTTATTAACTATTTAATAGCTTACCTAGCTAAAATAAAGAGAAATGTACCTGTGAAATAAATCCTAACCTAAGTTACAATTACACCTAACACTACACTATACTTTAATAAATTATTCCTATTTAAAAATAAATACTTACCTGTAAAATAAACCCTAAGATAGCTACAATATAATTATTAATTATATTGTAGCTATCTTAGGATTTATATTTATTTTACAGGTAACTTTGTATTTATTTTAGCTAGTTAGAATAGTTATTAAATAGTTATTAACTATTTAATAACTACCTAGCTAAAAGAAATACAAAATTACCTGTAAAATAAATCCTAACCTAAGTTACAATTAAACCTAATACTACACTATCATTAAATTAACTAAATAAACTACCTACAAATAACTACAATTAAATACAATTACATAAACTAACTAAAGTACAAAAAATAAAAAAAGCTAAGTTACAAAAAATAAAAAAGTAAGTTACAAACATGTTAAAAATATTACAACAATTTTAAGCTACTTACACCTAATCTAAGCCCCCTAATAAAATAACAAACCCCCCCAAAATAAAAAAAATCCCTACCCTATTCTAAATTAAATAAATTTCAAAGCTCTTTTACCTTACCAGCCCTTAAAAGGGCCATTTGTGGGGGCATGCCCCAAAAAGTTCAGCTCTTTTGCCTGTAAAAGAAAAATACAACCCCCCCCCAACATTAAAACCCACCACCCACATACCCCTAATCTAACCCAAACCCCCCTTACAAAAACCTAACACTAATCCCCTGAAGATCATCCTACCTTGAGTCGTCTTCACTCAGCCGAGCCACCGATGGAACTGAAGAGGACATCCGGAGCGGAAGAAGTTAATCCTCCAAGCGGTGCTGAAGAAATCTTCCATCCGATGAAGTCATCATCCAGGCGGCGCTGAAGAAGTCTTCGATCCGGCCGATGTCATCTTCAAAGAGGCGCTGAAGAGGTCTTCTATCCGGGCGAAGTCATCTTCCAAGCCGGGTCTTGAATCTTCCTTCCGCCGACGCGGAACCACCTTCTTCACCGACGGACTACGACGAATGACGGCTCCTTTAAGGGACGTCATCCAAGATGGCGTCCCCTCAATTCCGATTGGCTGATCAGCCAATCGGAATTAAGGTAGGAAAAATCTGATTGGCTGATGGAATCAGCCAATCAGATTGAGCTCGCATTCTATTGGCTGTTCCGATCAGCCAATAGAATGCGAGCTCAATCTGATTGGCTGATTGGATCAGCCAATCGGATTGAACTTGAATCTGATTGGCTGATTCCATCAGCCAATCAGATTTTCCTACCTTAATTCCGATTGGCTGATAGAATCCTATCAGCCAATCGGAATTGAGGGGACGCCATCTTGGATGACGTCCCTTAAAGGAGCCGTCATTCGTCGTAGTCCATCGGTGAAGAAGGTGGTTCCGCGTCGGCGGAAGGAAGATTCAAGACCCGGCTTGGAAGATGACTTCGCCCGGATAGAAGACCTCTTCAGCGCCTCTTTGAAGATGACATCGGCCGGATTGAAGACTTCTTCAGCGCCGCCTGGATGATGACTTCATCGGATGGAAGATTTCTTCAGCGCCGCTTGGAGGATTAACTTCTTCCGCTCCGGATGTCCTCTTCAGTTCCATCGGTGGCTCGGCTGAGTGAAGACGACTCAAGGTAGGATGATCTTCAGGGGATTAGTGTTAGGTTTTTGTAAGGGGGGTTTGGGTTAGATTAGGGGTATGTGGGTGGTGGGTTTTAATGTTGGGGGGGGGTTGTATTTTTCTTTTACAGGCAAAAGAGCTGAACTTTTTGGGGCATGCCCCCACAAATGGCCCTTTTAAGGGCTGGTAAGGTAAAAGAGCTTTGAAATTTATTTAATTTAGAATAGGGTAGGGATTTTTTTTATTTTGGGGGGGGTTGTTATTTTATTAGGGGGCTTAGATTAGGTGTAAGTAGCTTAAAATTGTTGTAATATTTTTAACATGTTTGTAACTTACTTTTTTATTTTTTGTAACTTAGCTTTTTTTATTTTTTGTACTTTAGTTAGTTTATGTAATTGTATTTAATTGTAGTTATTTGTAGGTAGTTTATTTAGTTAATTTAATGATAGTGTAGTATTAGGTTTAATTGTAACTTAAGTTAGGATTTATTTTACAGGTAATTTTGTATTTCTTTTAGCTAGGTAGTTATTAAATAGTTAATAACTATTTAATAACTATTCTAACTAGCTAAAAGAAATACAAAGTTACCTGTAAAATAAATATAAATCCTAAGATAGCTATAATATAATTATTAATTACATTGTAGCTATCTTAGGGTTTATTTTACAGGTAAGTATTTATTTTTAAATAGGAATAATTTATTAAAGTATAGTGTAGTGTTAGGTGTAATTGTAACTTAGGTTAGGATTTATTTCACAGGTACATTTCTCTTTATTTTAGCTAGGTAAGCTATTAAATAGTTAATAACTATTTAATAGTTATTGTACATGGTTAAAATAAATTGAAAGTTACCTGTAAAATAAATATAAATCCTAAGATAGCTAGAATATAATTATTATTTATATTGTAGCTATATTAGGGTTTATTTTAAAGGTAAGTATTTAGTTTTAAATAGGATTCATTTAGTTAATAAGAGTTAATTTATTTAGATTTATTTAATTAATATTTAAGTTAGGGGGGCGTTAGGGTTAGGGTTAGACTTAGGTTTAGGGGTTAATCATTTTATTACAGTGGCGGCGGCGTAGTGGGGGGCAGGATAGGGGTTAATAAATTTATTATAAGTGGCGACGGTGTAGGGGGGGCAGATTAGGGGTTAATAAATTTATTATAGGTGGCGACGGTGTAGGGGGGGCAGGATAGGGGTTAATAGGTTTAATATAGGTTGCGGCGGGTTCATGGAGCGGCGGTTTAGGGGATAAACTATTTATTTAGTGGCGGAGAGGTGCGGGATCAGCAGGATAGGGGTTAATAATTTTATAATAGAGGGCGACGGTATAGGGGGGGGCAGGATAGGGGTTACTAGGTAAAATGTAGGTGGCAGCGGTGTCCGGGTGCGGCGGTTTAGGGGTTAATACATTTATAAGACTTGCGGCAGGGTCTAGGAGCGGCGGTTTAGGGGTTAATACATTTATAAGAGTTGCGGCAGGGTCTAGGAGCGGCGGTTTAGGGGTTAGTAACTTTATTTAGTTGCGGGAGGCTCCGGGGCGCCGGTATAGGGGGTAGAACAGTGCAGTTTAGTGTGAGTGCTTAGTGACAGGCTAGCAATAAAGCTGGGAAAAAGCCAAAGGGCAGCGAGATCGGATGAGTGATAACTGTCACAGTCCGCTGCTCATCGCCCCGCGGCTTTTTGACAGCTTTATTTGATAACTTAGGCGTATTTTTTAAGGTCCGCGGCGGCGAAGGTAGGCGAGCTTAGGCGGACGTATTGGGCCGGCGAAGCCAGAAAAGTAGACGGCTTGATAACTACCCCCCAGAGCATGCATTTTTAAGCAACTTTCTAATTTACTCCTGTTATCACTTTTTCTTTGTTCTTTGGTATCTTTATATGAAAAGCAGTCAATATATTGGATATAGTTACTTCCGGAAATGTCATATTTCTGAGAATTTAATAAAAAAAATATTCTGTAAAATATTTGCTACCCTTTTATGATAAAAATAAAAAAAAATCTAGGCTTTGGAATCTGTGACATTTTAATCTCAGTTGTATTTAATATTTCTTTATTCTTTAATGGTTTGTTTAACTATGTAATTTGATCTCCTGTTAATTCTGGGTTGTAATATATTTTAAATAATTTGATATATGAACTAGTGAAGGTTTCATGTTAGCAGTTCACAATTTTATATTTCATAGAAAGTAATAATACTTTAAAAGGTGTACTTATATCATTCTTATTGGAACACTAAGGGGCCGAATCATTAAGCTTCAAAGACCTCTGCTCCATAACTGATCCGCTGCCTCTGAGGCTGCGGTCTGCAATCCTCCGATCCTATACGATCAGGCTGATTGAAACCCCTGGCCGCGAATCTGGAGGGGGCTGCATTGCACAAGCAGTTCACAAGAACTGCTTGTGCAATGATAAATGCTGACAGTGTATGCTGTTGGCATTTATCGATGCGCGGCGCACATGATATGCTACATCGTATCACATCCGCTCGCACCTTCATAAATCAGCCCCTAAATCTTTTCTTTACAAATAAAAAAAAATATTTTCACAAATTTAATTAGTTTGCAATATTGACCAGTTGATTTCACTCTTTAACCACTTTGGGCCAAATTACAAGTGGAGCAGTATTTAAAGAATTACAAGTAGGAAGTAATTTTTTTTTGCACAAGAGCCAACCCGATGCACGCAAAAGGCAAAGATTTGGAGTTTTGAGTGGAATGTATCAGATTTGGCTTTTTTTTCTCCACTTTTTTGTGTCATACCAATACAAACAAAAGAAAAAAACAAGAGACTGCCTAAACAATTGTAAATGCCACAATTTTCTGGGCGAAGTGGTGCATTATCAGACAGAAGTGCAGGGGTGCCAATATTTTGGCCATGATTGTATATGCTTATATATGTTAATATGTGTATATACACATGTAAACACATAAATATATATGTGTGGAAAAACAGGACACTGAGAAGCTGTGAGCAGGAAGCAGGACAGACTTCCCAACCAATGACAATTCTGAAGGATTTGAGACGTTTAGGAGGTCTGCATTACACAAATACATCAGCTTATCAGATATACCCCTATCGTTTAGATGGAAGTTTCTACTGCTCTACCTTACTGCAGTAAGCACTAAAGGCACTTTACCAAAAATACACGTATCTAGCGGCGGATATCGTATGTGCTATGTCCTGAATCACGCTACACTTTCCTCATATTGATTGAGGTAGCAGTCTGTAAGTAGATATTTCACTCACTAGAATTGTTTTTGTTTGTACAACACAAACACGTTGTCATCCACTATTGAAACCTGTACCACAGTCCAATGAAAAACATTTTTTACTTCAAAAGACTTTAAAATATCAGTTTTTCTTCACATTGTTGTTAACTGTATATACTGTTTTTATATCTGGATTTCATTTGCATTGGTTGTTTTCTCAACAGCGCTATCCCACCACTTTGCTAATGACATGTATATATTTATATACATATACAGTATATTTTACATATGCTAGCAATTCCTGCGTGACTTACCCCCTTCTCTGCTGTGTCTCACCGCATGAGAACAAATCTTCCATTGGAGCCTATGGAAGCACACTCTCGTGAGCGCAAAGCTTCCCTGCAATGTGAACACGAGGTAGCATTTGCATTGCGCTTCACCTCTAATACCAGGGCACAATTGCACGTGCTGGTATTACGAGTGGAGCACAAATATCGTGCGCGCAAAAGTGCAATTTTGCACTCCACTCGTAATCTAGCACTAAATGTATAAAGAAAGCCTTAAAAATGTTATTTACAGTTCTTAGCTGGGATAAATTTTTGTCTAGAAATCTGATCTTTAGCTGTTTTCTGGTTTGTTTTACGTAATGTACTTACACATAAGTATCTTTTTTTGATTACTATCGCTGGACAGAAATGGATTCACAAACTACAAAGTGAATGGAAAAATAACATCAACTAATTGCATCCTGAATTAATGCAACAATCGGATTTGCTTCCTAGAGAAACAATAATGTGTATCTGTTAAAATTACTTAATGACTGGTGGAAACATAGTTTGCATGTCAATTTAACAAAATGTATGTATTCCCACCACTCCCTACTGATATACAACAGGCTTATTCCTCCCATTAAATTCAGTACTGGAAAGAATGAGTGATTTTTAGACAGAAACTCATATATATACATATTTATGATTATTTGATGCTGATTAGCAAGACCAGACAGGGAAATCAGTTGGCAATGCCTCCGCCCCCCCAGTCCAGCTCCCCCCGCCCATTACCCTTTGGCTTTCAGGAGTAGAGCACCCTTGAATAGATGTTCTAAGCTGTGCACAAGGCTCACTCACTGTCCTGACCAGGAGGCTCCCTCTGCACCTCTGCCCAGGAAATCTCCAGGCATCTCGGTGGGCCAATCCGGCACTGCTGATTATTAATTTCATTTATTCCACTTACTAATTGTGTGTTTTCCTTCTTAAAGTGTCATATCCAAAAACAATACTAAATTCTAGGAAGAGGTAAGCCAAAACTTATGGCTAGATTTAGAGTTTGGCGTTAGCCATCAAAACCAGCGTTAGACGCTCCTAATGCTGGTTTTGGCTGCCCGCTGGTATTTAGAGTCAGTCAGGAAAGGGTCTAACGCTCACTTTCCAGCAAGACATAGGGATAACATAGGTTGTGGCGGTGTACGGAGCGGCAGATTAGGGGTTAATAATAATATGCAGGGGTCAGCGATAGCGGGGGGTGGCAGATTAGGGGTTAATAAGTGTAAGGTTAGGGGTGTTTAGACTCGGGGTTCATGTTAGGGTGTTAGGTGCAGACTTAGGAAGTGTTTCCCCATAGCAAACAATGGGGCTGCGTTAGGAGCTGAACGCTGCTTTTTTGCAGGTGTTAGGTTTTGTTTCAGCTCAAACGGCCCAAACGTTTTTTAAGCTGGCCTCATCCGTAAGCACCGCTGGTATTGAGAGTTGCAGTGGCGGTAAATTATGCTCTAAGCTCCATTTTTGGAGCCTAACGCAGCCCTTCTGTGAACTCTCAATACCAGCGGTATTTAAAAGGTGCGGGAGAAAAAAAGCACGCGTAGCTAACGCACCCCTTTGGCCGCAGAACTCTAAATCTAGCGGTTAATCTGTTTACTGAAAAAAACATAAATTGATATCAGTGCACATGGATACTGTTAATAAATTATATATTTTAAATCACATAACGACCATGATGTACCCTGTATGTCGCTGGTTGTTAAGACTTTGGATGGTTGCTATGCTATAGTGCAGGTCTTGCAACGAGTGGCAAGACCGCACTATTAGACCCTCCCTCCCTACTGCAGGCTTGTTAAAATAGCGCTGTCTTCCTGATGGACCGTGCTATTAAAAATCCCCCCATAGAATGACCAGCTACATACAAGGTAAGTCGCTGGTCTTTAAAGGATAAATAATTATATATAAATAACACTAATCACACGCATAATAGTTACACAATAACCACTCTCAGTGCATACTGATAAAAAACTGAAATGTTCTGGCTTAAAATAGTCACGTAACTAGATTATCTAATCGGAAACTGCAATTCTAAAATGAAGTTTATCCACTCAAAAGTACTCAGTAATAAAAAATATAAAAGGTCAATGCAAAAACTCATAAACTTTTCCTGTATAGTAAAGTAGTATTATTTTTTATTACCACTTTTGAGTGGATAAACTTCTTTTCAGAATTGCAGATTTCGATTGGATAAATAAGTCACATGACTATTTTAAGCCGGAACATTTTATTAATACAGAAGGACCAAAGTTTTTTCATCAGTTCACACTGAAGTTGGTTATTGTGTATCTATTAAATTATCCATTATATTATGTGATTAGTGTTATTTATTTATATATATATTAAACTGTAACATTTAATAACAGTATCAATGTGGCTTTAGTTTTGGCTAGCGCTAATTTTCCTTCATCTATTTTTCGTACTTAAAGGGACACTGTACCCAAAATTTTTCTTTCGTGATTCAGATTGAGCATGAAATTTTAAGCAACTTTCTAATTACTCCTATTATCAAATTTTCTTCATTCTCTTGGTATCTTTATTTGAAATGCAAGAATGTAAGTTTAGATGCCGGCCCATTTTTGGTGAACAACCTGGGTTGTCCTTGCTGATTGGTGGATAAATTCATCCACCAATAAAAAAGTGCTGTCCAGAGTACTGAAACCAAAAAAAAGCTTAGATGCCTTCTTTTTCAAATAATGATAGCAAGAGAACGAAGAAAAATAGATAATAGGAGTAAATTAGAAAGTTGCTTAAAATTGCATGCTCTTTCTGAATTACAAAAAAAAAATTTTGGGTTCAGTGTCCCTTTAAATTGACAGAGCTTATAACTAAATAAAAAAGTAAATTTACTTAATTTTCATGGCATTCTTTTATGAAGAGCATACCTAGGTAAGTAGAGTAATAGTTTCATTAAATACAATTTTGTGCACTAGCAATATTTACAACAGCATTCTTGGAAAACTACTGCAATATAGTGCTCCAGACTTTCATAGTCTACCTACCTAGGTATGCTCTTCAAGGAATTAAGTAAATTTGATAATAGAAGTAGATTGAGAAGTGTTTTAGTCACTCTCAGAATGTGGTCAATGACTGTACAATATGGATGGAAAAAACAACATTGTGTCCAATATTCCAGATCCAAAAGGGTTTATTTATATGTTCTTAATAAACATGTTAAGCATTTATATCTGTATGTAGAACAATAGTATTTCACGTTCCATAATATAGACATAAAGAAATACAATCAAAAGGGAAACAGCTGCAAACACTCAAACTTTAATCTGATTTTTTTTTAACATTTCTATTGTCAAATATATTTTTTTAAACCCCGCAGACCAGCTGCTGAGTCCTGTTTTGGCAAACAATATTTTTTTGTCTTTTTCCTAGATAACTGGGATATAGCAAAAAGTATAATGCAGATGTAATTTTACTCACTGCTGCAGCAAATATCTTAATCTTAAAAGAAAAAAAATCATAATTGTAAGGGCTATAAAAATGAAGGGCAGACATTATTTATTTTATATTCTTTTTATTCCATAATTATTTGAAAGCAGCTGCAAAAATGTTCCCTTATAAAGTACAAAACATAGATACCTGTATTACATGCTTAGTGCTTTCTCTACAAGGGGATCTTCTAATTCCCCTAAGACCCTGCACAATTACGGTACCCATACCAACACTCTCTCCACACTGCCTAAGCCCCTGGTCCACCAGACTACCTCACCATAATTTAACTCTATTTTCTAGAAGACCAGCATATAAACCATAGCTCTTACCTGCACACAGACTCCACCACCATAACCCTCCCAGATGCTTTTCCACAACTGACCTCAATAAAGATAATAATAATAAGAATCTGCAAAACAATGGACATTTTGGTAACAAAATGACAATGGCTTACTCCAGCAACTGTCACACCATGCCACTCTAGCTATTGCTAGGGGCGCTGTGTCTCCTTCCCTGCTCGTTGCCAGGGGCTGTGTCAGGTCTGGATGCGTGCGGTGCTGATGTCATCGCCGCACGCTACTCTCTCTCAGATGTCGGTCCGGATTCCTCTGGCGCGAATCCTGCGCCTATGTAAGTCACTCAATAACGATCTATCACTGCCCAAGTATACAGTAGGTGTTACTTTGTGTGCTCCTGGGTGTGATTGATCGTTACTACTGTATTGCCTTTATGTGTTTGAACCCTGCCTGTCTGACTACTCTGCCTGTTATACCCCTGAATTGCTGGATTGATATACTGCTACTGAACTCTGCCTGTCTGACTACTCTGCCTGTTTAACCCCTAAATTGTTGGATTGAAATACTGCTGCTGAACTCTGCTTGTCTGATTACTCTGCCTGTTTATCCCCTAAATTGCTGGATTGATATACTGCTGCTGAACCCTGCCTGTCTGACTACTCTGCCTGTTTAATCCCTGTTGTTCTGGATTGCCTCTTTATTGCTGAACCCTGCCTGCCTGACCATTCTAGTGGTGTGCCCTTGGACTGATTTACCGTTGCCAAACCCTGCCTGCTTGACCATTCTAGTGATTTGCCTTGGACTTCTCTGCCATTGCCGCTGGGGACTGTTGTCATGGTCCTATCTTACACATTCCACCTTAATATATACTTTGCCATATCAAGCCTATACCACCTTAACATTGTCTCCTCCTGCCTATAAAGCCTGCACTGTCTAATTACTCTTTGCTGGTTTATTGAAGTGATTAACTCACAACTCCAGCTTGTATCCTGGTGAAAGAAAGTACTCGGCTGCATTTAAACTACTTCACTTGTACACCTTGGCAAAAGCGCTGCTTGTTGTCTTCCTACCTGGCTTCCTCTGACGTCACTGCAAGCCATTCACTCCTCACACGCTGCTCAGGCCTGGCAGCGTTCCAACTTCACAGCGTGCACAGACTTCCAGCTGCTCTGACACAGCCTTCCGGATCTCAAGCACTCACAGTGCCTTCAGCTTGCAACAAGTATAGCGACACATGAGGTTATCAGGTTCCGTATAAGCTTTTACTTGTTGTGTTCTAAGTCTGCTACTCTCACTACTTCCATATTTAAGCTTGCCATAATATTGACATTCCTCTATGTGTTACACTGTATAAATCTGCCAGCAAGCTACTAGCACTACCATTACTAAATGGTTATATTAACTCCTCACCTGCAGTGTGCCATATTAAACATGCTATGAGTACTAATCAGGGTATTTTCCTTAACTAGTTACTGCTCCTGTCTTGAGAAATATATATCCTTTGTTCTGCCTCTAAAGCATTCCTGTATTCATTACTCTTTGATATTGGAAGCTTATTGAGGCAATATAAATACAGATTAGGATTATATGCTTCCTTACTAGCAAGCATATTTCCCAGTTTGTTACATTAACATATTACCACAGTTCTACTTCTAAAGTACTAAAGATAAGTAAAGCATTGTCACATAAACAAGTGATTTCTTACATAATAAACCAGCCTTAAAAAAAAAAAAAAAAAAAAAAAAAAAAAAAAAAAAAAAAATTTGTAACTATGGAGCCATCAGATGTGGCCCCCCAGCTACATAATTTAAACCAGCGCCTGGACAATTTAACTCAGGCATTTAGAGATATACAGGTGGAAAACCAAAGTCTCAAAGCCTGTCTTAGAGAAGTGTTGGCCAATAGGAATGCTGGAAATGACCACCAGGCTGAGCCCCAGGTTTCTTACCCTGAGAAATTTACTGGTGATAGATCCACTTTTCGCCAGTTCAGAAACGCCTGCCTGTTGTTATTCGATTTAAAACCGAGAACTTATCCTACAGACAGATCCAAAGTATTAACTGTTCTCTCATACCTGCGAGGGGAACCTCGGGCCTGGGCTGACTCATTTTATGAGTCCCAGGACCCAATTCTGAATTCTTTTGATGCCTTCTTAAAGGCTTTATCCAACCTTTATGATGATCCTTATCGTCAGATTACTGCTGAGACTAAACTCAGAGGACTCAAACAGTTAAAAGCTCCAGTGGAGGAGTATATTACTCGTTTCAAGATTTGGGCCAGAGATTCGCTCTGGAATGAGGTCTCTCTCAAGAATCAGTATCGAATGGGGTTGTCAGAGGAAGTAAAGGACGAACTCTCCAGAACTGGCATACCAGATCGCCTAGAGGATTTCTATACTTTAACAACTACTATAGATCGCAGGCTCCGAGAGCGAAGGCAGGAAAAAGGTAGTTCTAGCCACCCCACACGCCGCTTGCTCCCGACTCCGCCTACTGCTACTGCTCCCCCTGACCAGCCTATGGACATTAGCTTTCTGAGAGGACCTCTCACTATGCAAGAAAAGACCAGACGCCGTAATCTCAATCTGTGTATGTATTGTGCTGGTACGCAGCATGTGGTTAAGGATTGTCCCCTGCTTCTGAAGCAAAAGCGAGGTAAGACAAAATCAAATAGTAACTGTCTTCACACAAAGTCAGCTACATCAACTTACTTTACCTTACCTTTACAATTACAGTGGGATCAGCACAGGATCAGCAGTAACGCCATTGTTGATACAGGCGCTTGTACCAATTTCATTGATGTTCGTTTGGTTCATTCTAATAAAATTCCTTTTCAGTTAAAAAGCATTCCACTGCCTCTCAAAGTCATTGACGGGTCACATTTAGCTTCTGGTCCGGTGTCACATCAAACTGTCCCTCTGTTAGTCACAACTCCCTCTGGTCACACTGAAACAATTACTTTCGATATCATATCCTCTCCTATTTACCCTATTGTACTGGGAATCTCTTGGCTTCGTTTACACCAACCCACTCTGCATTGGTCCACTCTTTCTCTCTCCTTCCCCTCCTCTTACTGTTCTAACACTTGCTTCCCTAGGAAACATATTTTGATCACATCCACTCCTGTCATACCAGTTGAATATTCTGATTTTTCAAACGTTTTTGATAAAAAAGAGGCAGAGGTATTGCCTCCCCATAGGGCCTATGATTGCCCCATAGATCTGCTGCCTGGTGCAACCATACCTCATGGTCATATTTATCCCCTCTCAAGACCTGAGTTACAACACCTTAAAACTTATATTACTGAGAATTTAAAAAAAGGGTTCATCCGTCCCTCCACCTCACCTGCAGCAGCAGCTATGTTTTTTGTAAAGAACAAGGATGGGTCTTTACGCCCGATAATAGATTATCGCGAGCTGAACAAAATAACAATAAAAAACAGATACCCACTACCTCTCATCCCAGAACTGATTGAGAGGTTACGTGGCGCCACAGTGTTCACTAAACTAGATCTGAGGGGTGCCTATAACCTTGTCAGAATAAGAGCCGGGGACGAGTGGCTGACCGCATTTAGGACTAGGTATGGTCTCTATGAGTATACGGTTATGCCATTCGGTCTGTGCAATGCCCCGGCGACATTCCAGAACTTCATTAATGATATTTTTAGAGATGTCCTTGACACGTTTTTGGTTGTCTACTTAGACGACATTCTTATTTACTCACCCTCTTTGACAGAACATATACAACATGTCAGGCTTGTGTTGTCTAGACTACAAACACATAGACTCTATGTTAAATTAGAAAAATGTTTGTTTCACGTCACAGAGGTGTCTTTCTTGGGTTATCACATCAGTAAGGGTCAGATAAAGATGGAGGATAACAAAATTTCAGCCATATCATCATGGCCTATACCCTCTTCTGTGAAAGAAGTTCAAAGGTTCTTGGGCTTCGCAAATTTTTATAGACGCTTTATTCAAAACTTTGCTGCCATCACAAAACCCCTGACAAATTTGACTAAGGGAAAGACTCCATTTTGTTGGACACCTGAGGCTCAAACCGCCTTTGACCAATTAAAGCATCTCTTTACCACCTCTCCGATACTCCATCTACCAAACACAAAGTGTCAATTCGTATTAGAGGTTGACGCATCAGAATATGCCATTGGCTCCGTGTTATCCCAGAGATCCACTCCTAAGGACTCATTACATCCTGTGTCTTATTTCTCTAGGCTCCTGACACCAGCTGAGCTGAATTATCCAGTTGGTGAAAAGGAGTTGTTGGCTATTAAGTCATCCTTTGACCAATGGAGGCATTTATTGGAGGGTACGGAGCAACCTATAGTGATATTTACTGATCATAAGAATCTACAGTATCTCCAGACAAACAGAACTCTTTCTGCTCGACAGCTCCGCTGGAGCCTCTACTTCTCTCGTTTCTCCTTCCACATTGCCTACCGTCCTGGCATACGGAATGGAAAGGCAGATGCTTTATCTAGAAGGGATAAAAAGCCTGAGTCTACTCAATTTCCATCCACCATCATTCCAAAATCTTCTTTTGTAGGTCTTCTATCAAATGATCTCACAGATCTAAAAACACATCAACAACAAGACATTACTAAAACCGCTTACACGCTTACCCCTGATAATGCTGGAATCCTCTACAAGGATTCAAGGCTATATGTTCCACCCTCGCTGCGAGATCAGGCAGTGTCCATTGCCCATGATTCATTATTAGCAGGTCATATGGGTATACACAAGACACTTGACCTTCTACAGAGGTATTTTTGGTGGCCTTCTATGAGAACCACTGTTAAAGAATACATCAAACTCTGCGTTACCTGTCAAACCTGTAAGCCCTCACACCAACCACCTCTGGGTTTACTACAGAACCTCCCTATTCCCGAATTTCCGTGGACTTCTGTCTCCATGGACTTTGTAGTTGATTTGCCTAAATCTGAAGGTTACACCGTCATTTTTGTTGTTGTGGATCTCATGTCAAAGATGGCACATTTCATTCCAACCGAAACTCTACCCACTGCACAAAAATCAGCTCAGTTATTTCTTAGAGAGATTATTCGTTTACATGGAATACCCACTACAGTACTCAGCGACAGAGGCTCACAATTCACCTCAAAATTTTGGAGACATCTTTGTACCTCACTAGACATACATCAGTGTTTGACCACATCGTACCACCCACAGACCAATGGACAGTGTGAGAGAACCAACCAGTGGCTGGAGCAATTTTTACGTTGCTACTGTTCCCACAAACAAGAATCTTGGGCCACGTACCTCCCACATGCTGAGTTTGCATATAATAATACCACCAATACTTCTACGGGGTTTTCTCCCTTTTATATCAATTCAGGCTACCATCCCCGATTTCATCCATTGCCTATGACACACTCACCTTGTCCTCAGGTGAATGATCTCGTCAATTCCATCAAGCAGACTTACGTCGCCATACAGGATAACATCAAGCAAGCACAGGCCACCCAAAAGAGGTTCTATGACCTACGCCATCGCCCTCATCCTACCTACGCTGTAGGACAAAAAGTCTGGTTATCGGCAAAGAATCTGAGGATTCCAACTCCTTGCAAGAAGTTTAACAAACTTTTTGTTGGTCCTTTTTCTATCATTGCTCTTCCAAACCCGGTTACGGTGACTCTACAGCTTCCTCCCACTTACCGCATTCACCCGACATTTCATGTGTCCCTCATCAAGCCTTGCTACTCTTCTACCCCTCTATCAGCCACTTCCCTGGGTTCTCCTACCCCGGATCCTGAGTACGAGGTCCAGGCCATTCTGGACTCTAGACGTTGGCATGGTGAACTGCAGTATCTGGTTCATTGGTCTGGGTACGACTCTTCGGAGGACTCTTGGGAACCCGCTTCGAATCTCTCTGCAGATAGGTTGGTCTCTTTGTTTCATCGGAGGCATCCGGATCGTCCTTCTCCCTGAAACCTCTTTGATGTTTCCTTGGGGGGGGAGTATGTCATGGTCCTATCTTACACATTCCACCTTAATATATACTTTGCCATATCAAGCCTATACCACCTTAACATTGTCTCCTCCTGCCTATAAAGCCTGCACTGTCTAATTACTCTTTGCTGGTTTATTGAAGTGATTAACTCACAACTCCAGCTTGTATCCTGGTGAAAGAAAGTACTCGGCTGCATTTAAACTACTTCACTTGTACACCTTGGCAAAAGCGCTGCTTGTTGTCTTCCTACCTGGCTTCCTCTGACGTCACTGCAAGCCATTCACTCCTCACACGCTGCTCAGGCCTGGCAGCGTTCCAACTTCACAGCGTGCACAGACTTCCAGCTGCTCTGACACAGCCTTCCGGATCTCAAGCACTCACAGTGCCTTCAGCTTGCAACAAGTATAGCGACACATGAGGTTATCAGGTTCCGTATAAGCTTTTACTTGTTGTGTTCTAAGTCTGCTACTCTCACTACTTCCATATTTAAGCTTGCCATAATATTGACATTCCTCTATGTGTTACACTGTATAAATCTGCCAGCAAGCTACTAGCACTACCATTACTAAATGGTTATATTAACTCCTCACCTGCAGTGTGCCATATTAAACATGCTATGAGTACTAATCAGGGTATTTTCCTTAACTAGTTACTGCTCCTGTCTTGAGAAATATATATCCTTTGTTCTGCCTCTAAAGCATTCCTGTATTCATTACTCTTTGATATTGGAAGCTTATTGAGGCAATATAAATACAGATTAGGATTATATGCTTCCTTACTAGCAAGCATATTTCCCAGTTTGTTACATTAACATATTACCACAGTTCTACTTCTAAAGTACTAAAGATAAGTAAAGCATTGTCACATAAACAAGTGATTTCTTACAACTGTCCTGTCTGCGGTGAGTGCCGCCCTCCTCATCTTACTAGCTTTCTCTGCTCTGGGATATTCCCTATCATTCCGGCTTGCTGGTTGAGTTCGGTCTGATAGAGGAGTATCCCACGAGCATTACAGCAACAAGTCCAAACTGGCTCCTCCAAATAAGGCAAGTGATGTGGAGTTTGACCATTGAAACCCAATTGCTGCAAACAAAGTGTTAATACATTTAAAAAAAATGTACATTCACATAGGGGTAAATATATCAACCTACGGCGGACAGGGGCGGACATATGCGCCCCTCTCTGCCGCAGCTTGCCTCTGGCAGGCTGAATTCCACTGTCTGGAATTCAGCATTGTACAAGAATGTTATTTTGTGCTCTTGTGCAACACAGCTCCCTGCCCGCGCATAGCCAGTCACACGTGGGTAGGAGCTATCAATCTCCCCGGTCGGATGAGACTGCGGAGATTGATATTCATCACCTAAGAGGTGACAAAGAGGTTAGGGAAGCAGCGGTCTGATGAAAGCTGCTTCATAAATACTGAATGCAGGTTCTCTTGTAAAAACCTGCAGTGGTAGGGGGGCAAAGGCGGGTGAAGCCTTTGAAAAATTGACCCCATAGGATATTATTTTTTTTTTTATTTTTATCATTGTACATTCAAAACAGAACATTACATCTTATCCATAAAAAGAAGAAAAATACAGATATATTCACTAATTTCTAAGTAGAGTCCAAAGCAACAGTTTTGTTTCCATGGAAAAGTCCATCTTCTACAGGGGTTCCTTAACTGTTACCATCATTTAGTGTTAAGTAATAATCTGGGGAGCTAGTTAGGAAATCTGAGATCTCAAAAGTAAAAAGGATGAGGAGAAGAAAAGAAAAATGGAAGAAGAATGGAAAAGATACAGGGATCCCTTATTAAGACCAGCACCCATTGGCCATGGCTCTTAGTAAACCTCATTGCAAGAGTTATTAGGTGCTAGCAGAGACCCTTAGGTTTAGGGATGGTGAATGTTGTGGGGCTATGCCTAGAGGCAAAGAGGCATATTTATCAAAGGTCTTGCGGACCTGATCCGACAGTGCGGATCAGGTCCGCAAGACCTCGCTGAATGCAGAGAGCATTCACAAGAGCTGCTGGTGTAACGCTGCCCCCTGCAGACTTGCGGCCAATTGGGAGCCAGCAGGGAGGTGTCAATCAACCCGATCATACTTGATCGGGTTGAATTGTGGCGATTCCTATTCGCCTGCTCAGAGCAGGCGGACAGGGATATGGAGCAGCGGTCTTTAAACCGCTGCTTCATAACTGCTGTTTCTGGTGAGTCTGAAGACTCGCCAGAAACATGGGCAAACAAGCTCCATACGGAGCTTAATAAATGGGCCTCAAAGTTTATGGGGGCCAAAGGTATTGCATTTTACATGATGTAGGTGGGATTTGGATGTTAGCGAGGGGTGTGTAGGGAGAGCCAGTTGTGCCAGACAGGTTGATTTTAGTTGGTGTTAATGGGTTTGATTTGGTCAGTGTTAATCGTGGTTCAGGGAAGCAGTGATTAGGGTTTAATTGTATTGGGGGGGTTTGGACTGTAAAGAGTTAATTGTTGTGGTCACAACCAGTGTCATAGGAGCTTACACTGGGCCATATTATGAATGGAGCACAAGCATTTACACACAAACGATAAGGGGTTTATCGTGGGTGGTTGCGCTCATCAGGCTTACCGCTGGTTTTATGAGTTAAGCGTAAATGCGATCACTTGAGCACAATCGCTATTTACGATAAAATGATTACAGCATCTTCAGAGCTCTAGTTAACTGTTTTGAAAAACAAAAAAGTTGCACAAAGCACATAAAAAATACATTACAAAGTACAGTTACACTCATAATAACACCATCTAATAAAAATAATTACAAAAAAATATTAAACACAAGTTATAAATACTCAAAGATATGAGATCTCAAGTGTTGGGGGAACAAAAGGCAGGCAAGGGGCTTTAAAGGGATGGTAAACTCACTTGTTAAACATTTTCTGATAAGTCATGTTTAATGTAAAAATGATATTTGTGCTTTCTATTTCTCTCTACCTTACCTTCAAAATGTCTGTTCTGGTAGTTGAATACTGCTGTCTGTCAATATTTTAATTCAACCTATTAATGCAATAGGTTTCTTTCTTTTTTGGAAGTTTTCTATTATCCAATTGGATTACTGTCTCGCTTTCATCTATGTGATTAGTTAATGCGCATGCGTGCAGTTGCGCAATCTTAGTTTAAAGCAGATCATAGTTTCAGTGTTCGTGCGCATTCACGATTACAGATGCACATGCGTACTTGCTATGAGAAATTTTATTTACTGTTACGATTTTATAGAAGTAAAAAATTGACAATCAATTGCGTGAAAAAAGAGTTCGTTCACCTTAAGCATCTACAAGTAAACATTGGATCCCAAGATTCAATGTGTAATTGTAGTATTGTACATTCCGGATTCTTTAGAAAATAAGATAATCAGGTTGGTAGTTTATAATAATAATGTAAGCTAATACTTTTTTTTAATTTTTTTTTTTTTTATAAAGTTTTTATTGAGGTTAAATATCATTACATCAGTAAAAACAAAAACAGTATACACTTTCAATAATATGGAAAAGAAGGTGACATATCCCATGATAATACAGGCGTCATAAGCATACTGGATTATGTAGTTCAAAAGCTGAATATCTCACACTATTACATCATATGGGTATAATCTAACATTAGTATTAGTCAGCAAGTGTATAAACAAAACCTAATTTTTCCTTTATGAAGCATAGAAAATCCTCTCAAAGCACAAGTGGCCTCTTACAAACCAAGTAGAGTGTATATCATTAGGTAGAGGATAACTAAAAACTCAAATCAGATAGGGAAGGGGTTATAAATGATAGACTAGCAAAATATGTCAAAATTTATATCTACCTAGGGGAAGTTATCAGGATAAAATCCCATATTTAAAGAAGCAGACTATCTGGGAGAAAGGGGGGAGAGGAGGCAGTGTGGACTATGGGGGATACGGAGAAATATACCTATCAGCAAAGTATGGGTAGTATATAGCTAATAAGGACTAGGAGTTAGCATTACACTGTAATTCCCCTCAATCATGAAATATAGATGTATTGCTCAGAAAGATAAAATACATAATGCTAGAACAGACCAATGGTTCAACCAAATGTTATCAAGCATGAAACCTCCAAAAAGAAAAATTGTACATATATATCAATAACTAATACTACTAGCATATTTTATCAATATTAATATAATTTGATCCTGCACTGTAGTAGAGACCAAGAGGTCTCATGCCTGTGTATAGCAAACTTATGCAGATTTAAAGTTAGCATGCAGCTCTGATATGCCAGGGAATGAACTTAACTTCTATATACCCATATCTTGTACTACTTTGACCCTACCCTCCAGGCATAGGCCCCGCTCCCAGATGGCAGGCAAATTAACTAGTAATGTGCAGAGTACAACTAGGTGATAGGCTACTCAAATATTCCATATAATGGTATTGCCTGTGGAACTGCAGTCTGCATAAACTGTTCGTTAAAAAGAAGCATTAGTATAGCGCACATGTAAAAAACAAACATACATAAGAATAAGCCCAACTTATTTTTGTCTCCTATAGCACAAGCTGTCATAAAATGTACATCTCTATCTGTCTAATCAATATAGTACCTGATGGGGGAAAAACGCATCAAGTCCGTGAGTTTTCTTAGCCCTGTATAATGGCACATGGCTTTTACATGGGGGCTGAACCTCAGTTAACATTATAGAGAATATATAGGAAAACGGCTTAAATGAAAACAGATAAAACATATTAACATTTTCCCCAGAAATCTTCTACCCCCTAAGATATCATAAGTCCGGGGCAAAGTGAAAAGACAACAGGATTGCGTCCTTGTGAGGCTACGATATGCTCAAACTGTGCTGTGAGTCTCCAGCTCGCTAAAAACATAAGATCACATTTTAAGCCTCGTTAAGCAGAGAGTCACACTAGGTTAACCACCAAGTATAGTGATGTGAGTGGGCTAGCTGTGGTAATAATCTCCAAATGTCCCAAGCCCATCTAACTGCGACAAAACGTTCTCACCCCACTCCGATCTTGAAGCAGCAGGTGTTGGAAACTAAAGGCAGGTCCACTATCTCCACTATCTCCTGATCACGAGGCTTCAAAATTGCAATAGCAGTATCCATTATCGCCGGTCTAGAGCCCCACATACGGGCCTCCTCTGTAGCTATCTCCCAGGCAGCAAAATTATAGTCAGAGATCGACTCACCATCAGATTCTCGCAGTCTCCATGCCGCTACTGCAGGTGTACGTGTTGGGAGAGCTTGCACTTGTGGATCCCCCAACTCGGTATTGCTGTGTGGAGGATATATAGTGGCCCGCACCTGAGGGACAGCCGCAGCCCCCAGGGTCAGGCCAAAGCTAGGCAACTCAACTTCACTTCTATCTCGCCGGTAGGACTCCAGTTCTTGTTGCGATGGTGTCGTGAGCATTGAGCATCCCATCAGTGTTAAGTGAGGAGGCTGGAGTATAGAATCAAATGCCCCAATCACTGCTACTCTAAACTCTTCGAAAATAGTCTGCAGTATTTGCGAAATGTCCTCCATGATAAGCAATAGGAAGTTTAGGCTGACAACCCCTAGTTAGGGAATGTTCTTACTTCAGCGCAACTGGCTGGGTAGACTGATCATTCAGAGTAATGGGGGGGGGTAGAGACAAGTATAGGCCACTCTCAGACCTCTGCTGCGTACTATCTCGAATACGGGCTGCTTGTTCTTGAAGATGTACAAATACCATATGTATCTGCTCCAGAAATAATGCCTGTCACAGTTCTCGTGGAAAAAATAAAATCTGACAGCTTTTGGAGAGACAAACAGCAGTTTTGTCAGCTCCCACAGGCAGACAAAGTTTAACAAGCAGCCATCTTGGTCGGTGGTTAGACAAGCCCCCGTAAGCTAATACTTTAATTATAAATGTTTTTTATTTTGGCGGTTCAACTTTATACTATGCTATTATAGTAAACCCATATAGGCAATAAGCAATTGTTTACCATCACTTTACAATAGAGATACATACATATGCATGTCTAAAGATCTATATGTATGTGTATATATATATATATATATATATATATTTCTACACATGTCTACATATGAATGTATGTATTTATATATGTATGTATGTATTTACAGACATATATACACATATTAACACATAAATACATATTTACACGCATAAGACATATTTACTTTCAACTCTTAATACGAGTGCAACATGACGCACACAAAATGCTTACTTATAGTACAGTTAACACTCAAGCGGGAGCGTTAAATAACGGTCCACTTGTAATCTGGCCCACTGTTGAGGGTTATGGTTAGGGATTATTATGTAAAGGGGGGGGGTATTTAGTTATAGGTAGTTGCTTGTAGTAAAGGCTACTTTAGCTTTGGTCTGGTGTTATAAGAGAGAGAGCAATATTATAATTATGTAGCAAACCCTTTTTTGTGTGCCCCATAGAATGAACGGAACCTATAGTAATTTGCTATTTATAAGATGTTTTGGTTTATTCAGGACCGTCTTTAACACAGGGCAAAAGGGGCAGCTGCCCAGGGCCCAGTCTCTGTTGAGGGGCCCAAGAGTCCTAAAAAAAAAAAAAAAAAAAAAAAAAATTTTTTTTTTTTTTTTTTTTTATGGTTCATACCCGACTGCTGATGTGACATGGGGAACACACACATTCAGTCCTAATACTATCACAGTCAAAAGTACTCTGCTTATATTTAAAACAACAAACAAACTGTGCCAGACCGTGCCGTTGTCATGTGACATGCCAAGCTATTGCCATGTGCTGTTTTAGATGTGCACTGTGCAGCACTGAATGCAAAGCCCTAACTCTGCATCCAGCCATTCCCACTGCATCAGAAAAAGGTCCTACTGGGGTTACCACTGTTACCAGGTAACTGCTCTGGTTGTGGGGATTGTTTCTGGGTAGGGCTGACTTTAGGCGCATGCAGCAGAAAGCTGGAGCAGCAGGCACGTGAGGATTTGAGCATCTGTGCAGCTGCATACACTGTTCTCTTCAGTCTTGAGGCTGTGTGACTCATCTCACACTGTATCCATGCAGCCTTGGACAGACAGCATCCAGTCTGCTGGTCCCCTTAGCCCTGCTCTTTCTGCTGTGGCCCTAAGATCAAGTAACTGAAGTTTGTTAGGGGAACAGTGCTTTGTAGAAAGGTGTCAGTGGGAAGAATAAGTTTGTGCACACACGCCCCTCCCCATGCAGCATTGTCTAGTGCAGGGTGAGAGGGAACTTGTTCCAAGCAAAGAAGTGACATGTGGTGCTGTGGCTGATGTATAGTGTCATGCTGATACTTCACACATTAATGTAAGGTTTATTTTTATAGTTTTTATTTTCTCTCTGTCTCAGATTTTACAGCTTCCCATAGTAGTTCTGCTGTTCCAGTCAGTAAACTTATATTTGTCTGCACCTCCATGCTTCCTCCTCTGTCTTTACCTTGCTTTGCTCCTGTTGGCTGCCCTAAATCTCTTTAACCAGCTAACCTCACACCAGAATCACATTCAAAAGAATATTAAATGAATCCACAGTGGAGGAATTTATATATTTATTTACTTATTAGTACTGCTTAGGTTCAGTTTCACATATTGCATTTTTTTTTTTTAAATGATTAGCCCAGCAGTGGATGATCCACCGCTGGGCTAATAATTAAAAAAAAAATTGATTTAGTTGTTTTTTGGGATGTTGGGGTGGAGAGCGAAATTGCATGGGGTGGGGGGCCCAAGAAAATTTTTGCCCAGGGTCCAGTCAATATTAAAGACGGCCCTGGGTTTATTCATTTATCAGTTCTAATGTAATAGTAAGTGAGTCACAATTAATAAATCCAGTTTTGCAACCACTGGAATCTGAGGGGCAGGTGAGAACAAGTACCTGGGTTTTCGCAGTGCACAGAGATTTACTGCTATTTTTAAAATGATTGTATTAAGATAATGCCTTTGCCTTTGACATCCTCTTGTAATTATTGATTTTAGACTTTACAAAGCAAGGGGTTATGTGTTATGCTGCAGATTATAAAAGAAGGTAACTAATCACATTTGCAAATATTTTTAAACATTATCTGGACTGTGATTAAGGTTCCCAAGTTTCTTAAAGAAAATAAGAGAGATTAAGAAATTGACAAATTTCACGCTGGGAAATAACAAATTATACTGTTAATAAAACACTTTATTTTACAATTTGATACAGTTTGAAACAACAAAATTTACAAATCATCTTCATTCTCATCTCACAGTCTGGTTTAATACATTTATCAGCTTTCTGCAAAACTGTGAATTTTATTTCTAATTTAAGGAACAGTAGAAGTAAAGACATTAAACTGTCAGATACAACAAAATGATTAACTAGGGCTAGATTACAAGTGGCGTGCAAGCAATTTTGCTAGGGTTTTCGCAATTTTTGCGCTCTGTTTGTGTTAATTGCACTGATCGCAATAAAAAAATGTCACAAAACACATCAAAAATGCATTACAATGTGCAGTTACACTTATTATAACACTGTCTAATAAAAAATATTTTAAAAAAAATATTACACATCAAAGATAGGAGATCTCGGGTGTAAGAAAAAAAAAAGCCTTATTCTTATATATCTGTATATCTCTATACCTGTATATATTTATCGATATATGTAGGTATAAATATATATTTGTTTAAAAAAACAACAGATGGAGAAAAATTTATTTATGAATAATTAAAACATATTCCGTTACGAAAAGAACATTGGAATATAAAATATTCATATTTTCATGTTGGGTTAGCGCTAATGAGAATATGTGATGGTGTTTGCGTGAACGTGGGAAAGTTCCATTTTTGCACTAGTCGGGTTACCGCTAGAGCAAAAAAAGTTTATTTTCAACTTGTAATACCAGCGCAACCCGAATTCTAGCTGAATTTTTGCTATAGGGAAAATGCAAAATACAGCTCCACTTGTAATCTAGCCCTAAATAAGAGTTCAAGAGTACAATATTAAGGGCTAGATTATGAGCATCACGCTATCTGTAGCGCACGAGCGATAAGGGGTATATCGAAACTCTTTGAGGCCTAGTTATCAAGCCGTCAACCTTAAATATGCTGGAATTCCGCAGCGTATTTGTGGCGAGGCTGATTCGCCTAAGTTATCAAGCCCTACACACCGGCAAAAGTAGAATTTAGTGACGTAAGCTTCGATCCGAAGGACTCAATCACAGATCGATTCTTACATCACTCCAGATGTTCCGCACACAAGTTCGGCACAATCTGACTACTTTTGCTAGTTATCAAAAAACTAGCAGGTACGCTCGGCACTTTTCCGGCCCAGCGTACCTGGTTTTCAATCCGCCGCCCTGGAGGCGGCAGATCCCATAGGAATCAATGGGAGTCTGACCATAGCGAAAGTTCATGTTCGCTGTTGCCCGACATCCCATTGATTCCTATGGGAAACGTCTGCACCTAACACCCTAACATGTACCCCGAGTCTAAACACCCCTAATCTGTCCCCCCCTACACCGCCCCTAATCTGTCCCCCCCTACACAGCCGCAACTAAATAAATGTATTACCCCCTAAACCGCCGCTCCCGGAGCCCACCGCAAGCTACATTATACATTTTAACCCCTAATCTGCCGCCCCCTACACTGCCGCAACTAAAGTTATTAACCCCTAAACTGCCGCTCCCGGACACCGCCACAACTATAATAAATGTATTAACCCATAAACCGCCGCTCCCGGACCCCGCCGCCACCTATATTAAACTTATTAACCCCTAATCTGCCTCCCCTACACCGCCGCAACCTATAATAAATGTATTAACCCCTATCCTTCCCCCCCTACACCGCCGCAACTATAATAAAATTATTAACCCCTAAACCTAAGTCTAACCCTAACCCTAACACCCCCCTAACTTAAATATTAATTAAATAAATCTAAATATTATAACTCTTATTAACTAAATTAATCCTATTTAAAACTAAATACTTACCTGTAAAATAAACCCTAAAATAGCTACAATGTAATTAATAATTACATTGTAGCTATCTTAGGATTTATTTTTATTTTACAGGTAACTTTGTATTTATTTTAGCTAGTTAGAATAGTTATTAAATAGTTATTAACTATTTAATAACTACCTAGCTAAAAGAAATACAAAATTACCTGTAAAATAAATCCTAACCTAAGTTACAATTAAACCTAACACTACACTATCATTAAATTAATTAAATAAATTACCTACAAATAACTACAATTAAATGCAATTAAATAAACTAACTAAAGTACAAAAAATAAAAAAAGCTAAGTTAAAAAAATAAAAAAATAAGTTACAAACATTTCAAAAATATTACAACAATTTTAAGCTACTTACACCTAATCTAAGCCCCCTAATAAAATAACAAATCCCCGCAAAATAAAAAAATGCCCTACCCTATTCTACATTAAAAAGTTAACAGCTCAATTACCTTAACAGCCCTTAAAAGGGCCTTTTGCGGGGCATGCCCCAAAGAAAACAGCTCTTTGCCTGTAAAATAAAAATACAATCCCCCCAACATTAAAACCCACCACCCACATACCCCTACTCTAACCCAAACCCCCCTTAAATAAACCTAACACTACCCCCCTGAAGATCATCCTACCTTTAGCCGTCTACAGCGAGCCGACCACCGATGGAACCGAAGAGGAGATCCGGAGCGGCAGAAGTCATCATCCAAGGGGCGCTGAAGAAGTCTTCCATCCGACTGAAGTCATCATCCAAGGGGCGCTGAAGAAGTCTTCCATCCGATTGAAGTCATCATCCAGGCGGCGTCTTCAATCTTCATCCATCCGGAGCGGAGCCATCTTCAGACGAGCCTACGCGGAGCCATCTTCTTCCACCGACGACTGAACGATGAATGACGGTTCCTTTAAGTGACGTCATCCAAGATGGCGTCCCTCGAATTCCGATTGGCTGATAGGATTCTATCAGCCAATCGGAATTAAGGTAGGAAAAATCTGATTGGCTGATCCAATCAGCCAATCAGATTGAGCTCGCATTCTATTGGCTGATCGGGACAGCCAATAGAATGCAAGCTCAATCTGATTGGCTGATTGGATCAGCCAATCGGATTGAACTTCAATCTGATTGGCTGATTGGATCAGCCAATCAGATTTTTCCTACATTTATTCTGATTGGCTGATAGAATCCTATCAGCCAATCGGAATTCGAGGGACGCCATCTTGGATGACGTCACTTAAAGGAACCGTCATTCGTCGTTCAGTCGTCGGTGGAAGAAGATGGCTCCGCATAGGCTCATCTGAAGATGGCTCCGCTCCGCTCCGGATGGATGAAGATTGAAGACGCCGCCTGCATGATGACTTCAATCAGATGGAAGACTTCTTTAGCGCCTGTCGGATGATGACTTCAGTCGGATGGAAGACTTCTTCAGCGCCCCTTGGATGATGACTTCTGCAACTCCGGATCTCCTCTTCGGTTCCATCGGTGGTTGGCTGGCTGAAGACGGCTAAAGGTAGGATGATCTTCAGGGGGGTAGTGTTAGAGACAAAAAAAGAATGGGATGAATCCCATTCTAGAATACACTTATAGCACTCATAATAGGCATAGAGTTCAAATAATACTTGCAATTTGAAATGATCAACAAATGGAATCGCAAGATCTCTGGCGTAAATAAAACATAACTTTTATTTGATACACATAAAAAATGGAGTTAAAATTAAGGGATGTGCAACTTAAAAACAATTGCTCTTAATAGGATAATACAGTACAAATATTATGGCTCAAAATATGGTTCAATAGGTTCAAATGTATGTATATAATATGTTTGTTATATATGTGAGAATTCTTGGATCTATTAAAATGTTAAATCCAAATCACATAATAAACTTCACTTGTGTTAGAAAATAATAACACCTATGAACCTAGTAGATTATGAGCGTAAGATAACTATTTGTACAAATAACTGATATCAATAAATTTAGTTTGTTGCAAAGAGTTACAGATCAGTATATGTATTGCATACTTGAGTATCCAAAAAAATTGGCAGTGGTCAATGTGTTTAATGTATACTTGGGTGTCACATATCAGTGCGTTTTGTGCATACTTGGGTATTCCAGGATTGCCTAACAATAAGGTCACTTTTGATGCTGGTAGCTGAGTTTATGGGTTAATTCCACTACACTCTTCTCAAAGTGAGAACACAATTATACTTAGGTATCAAATATCAGTGTGATTAGTGCATACTGTGATATTTCAGCATTTCCCAAAAATCAAGTTATTTGTAAGGCTGGCAACTAAATTATATCATATATCAATAGATTTTGTGCATACTTTGGTATTTACAGCTTTCCTAACAATAAGGTCACCTATGATGCTAGTAGCTGAATTAGTGGATTAATTCCATTACACCGTTCAAGTAGTGAGAACAAGATTACACTTAGGTATCAAATGTCAGTGTGATTAGTGCATATTGTAATATTTCAGCGTTCTCCAGAAATTCTGGTTATTTGTAAGGCTGGTAGCTGAATTGCTAGGAATGTCTACAATCGGTAGAGTTAGCTGGATAATACCCAAGTTGGTATTATATGTGGTTACTCCAACACTGGTTTGGTCATATTTATCTTAGCCCATACATACAATTGTTATATAAATAGTTTTAACACATACTCTTCAATGCTAGGAAGGGTTAATAATTCCCTGAAATATTGGGTGAGCTTGGCAATAATAAATAGCTAAATCCTGCATAAGAGTGAGTGTAACTCATAAGAATATAATATTGGTGCGCAAAGTAGATTGTACAGCCCTTACACAATTGCGCAAGGATGTTCAGTGCAGTTGTAATCAAATAAAGAAAAATAGAGGTCTCAACAGAACTATCATTATGTGTATGCCTGGTCGATTTATTCGACTTAATATATCTTGTACAGCAACAGTTAAGTCCTGCATTAGACACCGTAGCAGTGTGTGGTTAGAGGTTCACTTGTATCCTTAGATTGACTGCAAAGTTTAGACAGCTGCACCTAGAATCAATGTTAGCTGCACGCACACCAAAAATTTAACAATTAGTATGGCTAATTTAAACACAAGTCTTAGATCTGGATGAGCCGATATATTCCCTGGCCCTTACATTTACCCATAAAGTATATTCAAGGTGTATAAGTGTCTTTGAGCCTTAGGACCGTTGTATAATAGCATGCCAGTCTTAAGGTAAAGTAATTTAGCTAAGGTAGTAGACCCAAAGTATATTGTTAACTCGTGTGACCGCAAGTTATGTTAAACTATTGTTACCACATTAACCAAATAGTATCCTGTACTGATCATGGATACCATCTGAGGTATCCAGTTAAATTAAACTAAATCAAATTGTCCTAAATTGAGCAAGCCCTAACATACACAGGAGCTCCCTGACTCCTCACCAGTGTCCTAACATGTTTCGCCGTTCTCACGGCTTTCTCAAAGGGGGGTAGTGTTAGGTTTATTTAAGGGGGGTTTAAGTTAGAGTAGGGGTATGTGGGTGGTGGGTTTTAATGTTGGGGGGTTGTATTTTTATTTTACAGGCAAAAGAGCTGTTTTCTTTGGGGCATGCCCCGCAAAAGGCCCTTTTAAGGGCTGGTAAGGTAATTGAGCTGTTAACTTTTTAATGTAGAATAGGGTAGGGCATTTTTTATTTTGGGGGGATTTGTTATTTTATTAGGGGGCTTAGATTAGGTGTAAGTAGCTTAAAATTGTTGTAATATTTTTGAAATGTTTGTAACTTATTTTTTTTATTTTTTGTAACTTAGCTTTTTTTATTTTTTGTACTTTAGTTAGTTTATTTAATTGTATTTAATTGTAGTTATTTGTAGGTAATTTATTTAATTAATTTAATGATAGTGTAGTGTTAGGTTTAATTGTAACTTAGGTTAGGATTTATTTTACAGGTAATTTTGTATTTCTTTTAGCTAGGTAGTTATTAAATAGTTAATAACTATTTAATAACTATTCTAACTAGCTAAAATAAATACAAAGTTACCTGTAAAATAAATATAAATCCTAAAATAGCTACAATGTAATTATTAATTACATTGTAGCTATCTTGGGGTTTATTTTAAAGGTAAGTATTTAGTTTTAAATAGGAATAATTAATTTAATAAGAGTTAAATTTATTTAGATATATTTAATTAATATTTAAGTTAGGGGGGTGTTAGGGCTAGGGTTAGACTTAGGTTTAGGGGTTAATAATTTTATTTTAGTGGTGGCGGTGTAGGGGGGGCAGGATAGGGGTTAATAAATGTATTATAGGTTGCGGCGGTATGGGGGCAGGATAGGGGTTAATAAATTTATTATAGGTGGCGACAGTGTAGGGGGGGCAGGATAGGGGTTAATAAGTTTAATATAGGTGGCGGAGGGGTCCGGGAGCGGCGGTTTAGGGGTTAATAAATTTATTTAGTTGCAGCGGGGTCCGGGATCGGCAGGATAGGGGTTAATAAATTTATTATAGGTGGCGGCGGTATAGGGGGGAAGGATAGGGGTTACTAGGTATTATGTAGGTGGCGGTGGGCTCCGGGAGTTGCGGTTTAGGGGTTAATACATTTATTATAGTTGCGGCGGTGTCCGGGAGCGGCAGTTTAGGGGTTAATAACTTTATTTAGTTGCGGGGGGCTCCGGGGGCACCGGTATAGGCGGTAGAACAGTACAGTTAGTGTGAGTGCTTAGTGACAGCTTGTCAATAAAGCTGTCAAAAAGCCGAAAAGCAGCGAGATCGGATGAGTGATAACTATCACAGTCCGCTGCTCATCGCCCCGTACTTAGTGCGCGGCTTTTTGACAGTTTTTTTGATAACTTTGGCTAGATTTTTCAGGTCCGCGGCGGTGATGGTAGGCGAGCTTAGGCGGGCGTATTGGGTCGGCGAAGGCAGGTAAGTAGACAAGTTGATAACTAGGCCTCTTTGAGCGCATTGGGAGGGGCACGTGTATAAAAAGTTGATAGTAAAAGTGTCACTTGAGTGCAATTTAACACACGGTGGGTTAGCATGACTTCAGAGCTCTGGTGAACTGTTATGCAAGACAAAAATGTTGAACAAAACACATCAAAAATACGTTACAGTTACACTCATAATAACAACGTCTAATAAAAATTATAAGGGCTCAAAGTTATAAGATCTCAGGAGTAAGAAAAAAAAAAGGCAGGCAAAAGGGCTTTAACACAGAGAAACATAAAAATACATGTCTAAAGATGTATACGTATGTGTATATATATATATATATATATATATATATATATATATAAAAAAAAAATATATATATATATATATATATATAGTCCAATAAAAAATATCATTGCTCAATGCAATATTCTTGTTTTTTTGCTATCTTAATCACTGGACTAACATGGCTACTCCAATCAACGTGACTATATATATATATATATATATATATATATATACATATGTATTTATGTATTTATATATTCTATTGGCTGATTGGAATACCCAATAGAATGCTAGCTCAATCCTATTGGCTGATTGCAACAGCCAATATGATTTTTTTAACCTTAATTCTGATTGGCTCATATAATTCTATCAGCCAATCGGAATCTAAGGGACGCCATCTTGGATGACATCATTTAAAGGAATCTTCATTCGGAAGAAGATGTCGGAAGAAGAGGATGCTCCCTGCCGGATGTCTTGAAGATGGAGCCGCTCCGTGCTGGATGGATGAAGATAGAAGATGCCGTCTGGATGAAGACTTCTGCGGGCTTGAATGAAGACTTCGGCCGCTTGGATGAAGACTTCTGCTGGCTTTGATGAGGACTTCTGCCGCTTCATTGAGAATGGATGTCGGCTCTTCAGAAACTGTAAGTGGATCTTCGGGGGTTAGTGTTAGGCTTTTTTTTTTTTTTTTTTTTTTATAGTTTTTTATTGAGGTTCACAAACAGGTATGACATCAGGTTTGCACACAACAAATATGCATCAAATAAGCAGAACAAACAGATCAAAAGAGTTTACAAACATATTAGAATGTCAGCTCTTAATCCAGAGCATCAAATCTACTATGTTCTGAAGGCACAACAAGCCTCCATATAATGAAGGCACTCCATAACTAACACATTAAAATTTTAATAAGCAGTGCCTCATAGCTCAATGGTAAGGTACCCAGCATTATAAGTGCAAACTACATATTAAACCTCATTTTTCCTTGGAATACTATAGTAAGGGACCCCCCAAAATATGGCAACAGAATAGACATAAGGAACACCCCAGCTAAGAAATATTGGCCCCTCTCGGACCACAGGTATCAGGTACAAGTAAAGGGTGGAAAGTGGGGAGGATATTAACATGGCTAGTCCTGGGCCAAATACACACCCAAGGTACTAGTGATAAACGGAAAATCCCCCTAAATATATAGGAATTAAGGTAATGCATACCCCATTAAAGCAGTGGTGGGCACTTACGGACCCCCAGCGGTAAATATAAGTAAGAGGTAAATGCTGGGGGATACCGTAGTAGGTTGTTATGGTACATTTCTCAATGCACCATTTAAATTCCCTAAGGTCCTTTATAGGGCCTCAAATTACATAGTGATCAAATACTATACTAACGTCTACACAGCTAAGAACTTTATAGAGGCAGAAAATATACCTCTCTAGGCAAGTAGCACCCTCTATGAAATAAAAACTATTCGTGGGCCCCACAGCTGTCTTATTGCTACCATTTCTGTATATTATCTTGTCACAGCGGTATGTATATATTTCACATAATAAAAGTATAGTCCACAGGCCTGTAAGACATATTTTAAGCCCATAAGCTATAACATATGTGAATTTTATAAACAGTTGTACAAGTGAGAGAAATAATAAAGTCAGAGCTCAGCAAATATAGAAAACATTCTCATATAAACAAACAAGTAATATTGTCAAAACGTTTATGATAACACATGGGAATATCTACATATTGGGTCCATATAAGCAGCGCTAAACACATCAAGACCTTATATTACTCCTTCATTAAGGTTAGCGCTGAAAATGGAAGGAGAGGGGTATAAATAAAATATATAGCGTACATTAGTTACCATGGTCATATTACGCTTGCCACAAAAATATTACCCCTAGGTGTATTCTACCAAGTCCAATCCTAATGGTAGGTAAAAAGCATCAGCGCTGCCAAACTTAGACATAGGGAGACACTCCGATAACAGCAAAGCTTGGCACAGATACGTCTGTCCTCATCCAATTCCTACCTGTTGCTGTAGGGAACCTGCACAGACACCTCTGAATAAATCACATAAATCATAGTCCACATTTCTGCATGGGCTCCTACACATCACTGTCCCATATATGCTCCCACAGGCTAGAGGAGTCAGAGGGGCCACTGCTGCAGCAGTTCTCACTGGAGCCAAAATGATTGTATAGTCAGGCCCAAAGGCAACAGAGTTACACACGTGGGAGCTGGCCGCTCTCCCCTTCACAACCGCAAAGCAGCCATTGAGGAGGCAATTACTGGGCATCTTTCCCAGCTGACACTGGTCTGCAACCGATCCTCTGACCCCTCCTGTATAAGGTATGGACGTAAAGGGGGGCATATTGCATCAAACCTTTAGCTCTTCCTCTTGATCCTTGTTACTATGCAGCCACTCACTCTTCAAATGGAAGGGCTTTTCTAGGTATATGCCAGTATCATCCTGTGAGGCCAGTACACCGGAAGCTCCATAGGTATCTCTCGGTAAGTCCTCTCTACCGCTTGCCATGCTGGAACACAGTTCTATAATGCAATCTAGCCTGAGGCAAAGTTTGCGCTCAAGATCCGCCATGAGGGTCTCAAAAATCCTACACACTTCCTCCATAATACCAGGTCAGAAAGCGATAGAAGAGGTTAGTGGCAAGCTTAAAATTCAGGGAATGTTCTCAGTCAGCGTAGACATAGGAATTAACAGATACCTTCCATCTGTTCAACCCGGCGAACCCGTGGGGGGGGGTGCTGAATCCATAGTAGTCCACCACCCAGATCTCAACGGTCCAGACCAGGCCACAAGAGACGAAATATTATAATAAAAAATATACTCATACACTAGATTATTTCATTTTCCTATGCAGGTAATGCAGGATTGCAATGATAATTGGCGGATTATCAATATATCCCTTGCAGCTTCTGGTATTGCAGCCTGTCATGGCCGCCGCCCGGACAAGCCCCCGTTAGGCTTTTATAAGGGTTTATTGGGTGGGTTTAATTTTAGATTAGGGTTTGGGCTTTTGAAAAATAGCTAAATGCCCTTTTAAGGACAATGCCCATACAAATGCCCTTTTCAGGGCAATGGGGAGCTTAGGCTTTTTTAGTTAGGTTTTTATTTGGGGGGTTTGGTTGTGTGGATGGTGGGTTTTACTGTTGGGGGGTATTTGTATTTTTTATTTACAGGTAAAAGAGCTGATTTCTTTGGGGCAATGCCCCGCAAAAGGCCCTTTTAAGGGCCATTCATAGTTTATTGTAGGCTGGAGGGGGGTTATTTTGTGGGGGCTTTTTATTTTCATAGGGCTCTTAGATTAGGTGTAATTAGTTTAAATATTTGATCATTTATTTTTTATTTTGTGTAACAGTATTTTTTTTTTTTTTGTCATTTGCCGCTAGATTTAGAGTTTTTTTGGTAAAGACCCGCGTAGCTAATGCTGCTTTTTTTTCCAGCGCACCCTTAAGACAACGCTGGTATTGAGAGTTGTCTGAGTGGCTGCGTTAGGCTCAGACAAGGGAGCATAATTTACCTTCCCTTCAACTCTCAATACTAGCGTTGCCTACGGTAGCGGTAAGCTGGAAAAACGTGCTCGTGCACGATATCCACATAGGATACAATGGGGCTGAGCTGGCTGGAAAAAAACCTAACACCTGCAAAAAAGCAGCATTCAGCTCCTAGCGCAGCCCCATTGTTTCCTATGGGGAAACACTCGCTAAGTCTGCATCTAACACCCTAACATGAACCCCGAGTCTAAACACCCCTAACCTTACACTTATTAACCCCTAATCTGCAGCCCCCGCTATCGCTAACACCTGCATTATATTATTAACCCCTAATCTGCCGCTCCGGACACCGCTGCAACCTACAATATCCCTATGAACCCCTAATCTGCTGCCCCTAACATCGCCGACACCTATATTATATTTATTACCCCCTAATCTGCCCCCCCAACGTCGCCGCTACCTTAACTACACTTATTAAACCCTAAACCGCCGTACTCCCACCTTGCAAACACTATAATACATTTTATTAAGCCCTAATCTGCCCTCCCTAACATCACCGCCACCTACCTACAATTATTAACCCTAATCTCCCGCCCACAACGTCGCCGCTACTATAATAAAGTTATTAACCCCTAAACCGAACTCTAACCCTAACCCTAACACCCCCCTAACTTAAATATAATTTAAATTAAACTAAATAATATTCCTATAATTAAATAAATTATTCCTATTTAAAACTAAATACTTACCTATAAAATAAACCGTAATATAGCTACAATATAACTAATAATTACATTGTAGCTATTTTAGGATTTATATTTATTTTAGAGGCAACTTTGTATTTATTTTAACTAGGTACAATCACTATTAAATAGTTAATAACTATTTAATAGCTACCTAGTAAAAATAAGTACAAAATTACCTGTAAAATAAATCCTAACCTAAGTTACAAATACACCTAACACTACACTATCATTAAATTAATTAAATACATTAACTACAATTAGCTAAACTAAAATACAATTAAATAAACTATTCTATAATACAAAAAAAGCAAACACTAAATTACAAAAAATAAAAAAAATTACAAGAAGTTTAAACTAATTACACCTAATCTAAGCCCCCTAATAAAATAAAAAATCCCCCCAAAATAAAAAAATGCCCTACCCTATTCTAAATTACAAAAGTAATCAGCTCTTTTACCAGCCCTTAAAAGGGCTTTATGCGGGCATTGCCCCAAAGTAATCAGCACTTTTACCTATAAAAAAAAATACAACCCCCCCAACATTAAAACCCACCTCCCACATACACCTACTCTAACCCACCCAAACCCCCCTTAAAAAACCTAACGCTAACCCCCTGAAGATCTCCCTACCTTGAGTCGTCTTCACCCAACAGGGCCGAAATCTTCATCCAAGGTGCGCAGAGGAGGTTTTTCATCCGGTAGAAGTCTTTATCCAGGCGGCTTCTATAATCTTCATCCATCCGGAGTGGAGCGGAGCCATCTTGAAAGGACCCGACGCGGAGCCATCCTCTTCAACCGACGACTTAACGACGAATGAAGGTTCCTTTAAGGAACGATATCTAAGATGGTGTCCCTTCAATTCTGATTGGCTGATTGGATTCTATCAGCCAATAGGAATTAAGGTAGGAAAAATCTGATTGTCTGATCCAAGATTTTTCCTACCTTAATTCCGATTGGCTGATAGAATCCTATCAGCCAATCGGAATTGAAGGGACGCCATCTTAGATATCGTCCCTTAAAGGAACCTTCATTCGTCGTTCAGTCATCGGTTGAAGAGGATGGCTCCGCGTCGGCTCCTTTGAAGATGGCTCCGCTCCGCTCTGGATGGATGAAGATTGAAGATGCCGCCTGGATGAAGACTTCTACCGGAAGAAGGACCTCCTCTACGCACCTTGGATGAAGATTTCGGCCCGGTTGGGTGAAGACGACTCAAGGTAGGGAGATTTTCAGGGGGTTAGCGTTAGTTTTTTTAAGGGGGGTTTGGGTGGGTTAGAGTAGGGGTATGTGGGTGGTGGGTTTTAATGTTGGGGGGGTTGTATTTTTTTTACAGGTAAAAGAGCTGATTACTTTAGGGCAATGCCCCGCAAAAAGCCCTTTTAAGGGCTGGTAAAAGAGCTGATTACTTTTGTAATTTAGAATAGGGTAGGGCATTTTTTATTTTGGGGGAATTTTTTATTTTATTAGGGGGCTTAGATTAGGTGTAATTAGTTTAAGCTTCTTGTAAAAAAATTTATTTTTTGTAATTTAGTGTTTTTTTTGTATTATAGAATAGTTTATTTAATTGTATTTTAGTTTAGCTAATTGTAGTTAATTTATTTAATTAATTTAATGATAGTGTAGTGTTAGGTGTATTTGTAACTTACGTTAGGATTTATTTTACTGGTAATTTTGTACTTATTTTAACTAGGTAGCTATTAAATAGTTATTAACTATTTAATAGCTATTGTACCTAGTTAAAAGAAATACAAAGTTGCCTGAAAAATAAATATAAAATAGCTACAATGTAATTATTAGTTATATTGTAGCTATATTAGGGTTTATTTTATAGGTAAGTATTTAGTTTTAAATAGGAATAATTTATTTAATTATAGGAATATTATTTCGCTTAATTTAAATTATATTTAAGTTAGGGGGTGTTAGGGTTAGGGTTAGACTTCGGTTTAGGGGTTAATAACTTTATTATAGTAGCGGCGATGTTGCGGGCGGGAGATTAGGGGTTAATCATTGTAGGTATGTGGCAGCGATGTTAGGGAGGGCAGATTAGGGCTTAATAAAATTTATTATAGTGTTTGCGAGGCGTGAGTACGGCGGTTTAGGGGTTAATACATTTATTATAGTGGCGGCGAGGTCCGGTCGGCAGATTAGGGGTTAATAAGTGTAGGTAAGGTAGCGGCGACTTTAGAAGGGCAGATTAGGGGGTAATAAATATAGGTGTCGGCGATGTTAGGGGCAGCAGATTAGGGGTTCATAGCTATAATGTAGTTAAAATTTTTTATTAGAGGGTAGTTTATGGGTGTTAGTGTACTTTGTAGCACAGTAGTTAGGAGCTTTATGTTCCGGCGTTAGCCCATAAAGCTCTTAACTACAGACTTTTTTTGGCAGTAGGAGTCTTGTCAGTAGATTCTCTACTGCTCACTTCTTCCAAGACTCCAAATACCAGCGTTAGACAAATCCCATAGAAAAGATAGGATACGCAATTGACGTTAGGGGATCTGCGGTAGCCTGGAGTCGCGCAAAGGAAGTGAGCGGTAGACCCTTTCCTGGCTGATTCTAAATACCAGTGGGCAGTAAAAAGCAGCGTTAGGACCTCTTAACGCTGCTTTTGACGGCTAACGCCAAACTCTAAATCTAGCCGTTAGTGTTTGTTATTTTTTATAACTTAGTTGTTAATTTTTTTTAACTTTGTAATTTTTTATTGTAGATTTTAATTATTTGAGTAGGGTTAGGTGTTTAAATATATAATATAGTTAATTTAATTTGTATTTTACTGTAATTTTAGTATAACAGTTAGGGTAGATTAATTATTAGTTTAATATAGTTTAATGTAATTTTAGTATAACAGTTAGGGTAGGTTTATTATTAGTTTAATATAGTTTAATGTAATTTTAGTATAGTAGTTAGGGTAGATTAATTATTAGTTTAATATAGTTTAATGTAATTTTAGTCTAATAGTTAGGGTAGATTAATTAAAAGATTAATATAGTTTAATGAAAATCTAAAGGTAAGTTTAAATTTATTATAAGATAGGGATGAGTTAATATTTAATATAAAGTTAGAGGATTGTTAGGTTTAGGGATTAATAGGTTAATTTAGTTTATGGCGATGTGGGGGGCTGGTGGTTTAGGGGTTAATAAGTTTATTAGAGTTGTTGTGGTGTCGGGTAATGGCGGAATAGGGGTTAATAAGTTTATTAGAGTTGGGGTGGGCTCCGGGAGCGGCGGGATAGAGGTTAATAAGTTTATTACAGTTGCGGCGGGGTCCGGGAGCGGCGGGATAGGAGTTAATAACTTTATTACAGTTGCGGCGGAGTCCAGGAGTGGCGGGATAGGGGTTAAACATTTTAGTATAGTGGCTGTGTTTAGTGACAGGATACAAATAAAGCTGGGAAAAAGTCAAATAGCAGTGAGATCGATGACTGCTAGTTGACAACAGTCCGCTGCTCATAAACCCATGCGCAGCCGCCATTTTCTTCAGTGTGTTTGGATGGTTTGTTGAGCTACAGCACACTAAAGTGGATTGGAGGATTAGTCAGAGTAGAGAGAGAGGCGCAAACAGATGAGTTAGGTCGCATTGTTGGTTGGTAAAGCTTGTACACTTACACATATTTTTACATATTGCACACATATTGCATACATACATGTACAAAATACACAACACTTTTTTTTTTTTCTATCACCTCACACATTTTATTTCAATTTTAAGTGTGATAGGCTGAGTGTTTGGTTGTGATTGTGTGTGATTGAGCTGGGAGTGAGTGTGAGTGCGTGAGTGTGTGTAGTGTGAGGATGGCAGGGAGAGGTAGGGCGGAGGGGAGGAGAGGAGTGGCAGGGAGAGGAGTATTGTAGAGGACAGGAGGAGCAGCGGGGTCCCCGTCAGGGAGTAATTGGAGTGGGGAGAGGGAGAGCTAGCCAGGTGTCCACAGAGGATGAGAGGATGATATGTCCTAACTTCTCATTCAATGAGAATGTTGCCCTAGTCCAGGCCATCATGGACAACCTCAGTGCCCTCATTGGCCAGGAGAAGGGCAAAGGTGTTGCCAGAAGGTGTAAAACAGCATGGTTGGTGGTAGAGGAGGCCGTCAACAGTGTGGCCCCACAGAGGAGGACTGTTGAGGGCCTTAAAAAAAGGTGGAATGACTGTAAGAGGCGGGTGAAAAAGAAGATGGGGCAGGAAGCCATGCACCAGAGGGGAACATGCGGTGATCCACCCCTGGACACAGAATACAACACCTGGCAGGAGATGATACGCAGGTCCCTGAGTATCACAGCAGTCCGTGGACTTCCAGGGGCCCGTGACTCAGGGGCTGCAACCACAGCACATCATGCTGGTGAGTAACATCCCACACACCATTATGATATGTATCTGAGATATAACATCCTTTAATGTCACACATTCAGGTACACAATGAGGAGCATGTTATTTGGCCTACTAACAAAAACATCTACAATTATATTTCCCATTAATGCTACTTAACACAGTGCAATTCATGATATGAGGTGGAATAGTGCAATACTAACATGTCTCAGAGTAACACAGGCCACATGCCACATGTAGAGTTTTCAGTAAATGGACACTATAGCCATCACAATACTTTTAGCTCAGAAAGCAAGTTCTGTGCCTACATCAGGCTAAATTGTGTGACCATAGTGTCACTTAAAGAGCACATTTTTTCCATCATTGACATGTACACATAACTATTGTATGAAACAGATACCTGTACTGTGCAGATTAAAATCCCTCATATCACAAATCACATTGTGCACATGCATGTTATATAGTTTGACATGAGAATGAGTATAGGCCCTAGCATGTATCAATGTACATTGTATGCCCACATGGACATATATATGACTGTACTAATCCCTCTCATCATTTGACTCCTCCACAGAACCTCCTGTCACCAGGATGCAAACAGGCATGCCGCCACCTCCACCACCACCACCACCAGTCACAGGCATGCAGCCACCTCCACCACCAGTCACAGGCATGCAGCCACCACCACCAGTCTTCAGGCAACCACATGAACATTATGCTCCCAGTCATGAGCAGGGTTGGATGGCTTCAGTAGAGGACCCGGAAGTGATACCACCACCATTGCCATACGAGCCCTGGCAAGATTCCTGGCCAGATAAATATTCTTCTTTTGGCTTTGAGGGGGAGCCAAGTCAGCCACAAAGGGTCCATGTCTTTACCCCCCCCCCAACACAATATCAGGGCATTCATGGCTTTTACACACAGGGTATGTCACAAGAAGTGCAAACTGGACAGGCTGAGTGGTCACACACTGGCACTGGTTATCAATGGGATAACCAATCCACCCTGAGAGCTCCACTATCCTCTTCCCTTGGGAGAGCTCCACCATCCTCTTCCCTTGGGAGACCTCCACCATCCTCTTCCCTTGGGAGAGCTCCACCATCCTCTTCCCTTGGGAGACCTCCACCATCCTCTTCCCTTGGGAGAGCTCCACCATCCTCTTCCCTTGGGAGAGCTCCACCATCTGCAGATGAGCATATAGATGAAAGTACTCGCGCACCAGCAGATGCAGCTGAGGATGTCCCAGAAGCACCAGCAGATGCAGCTGAGGGTGTCCCAGAAGCACCAGCAGATGCAGCTGAGGATGTCCCACAAGCACCAGCAGATGCAGCTGAGGATGTCCCACAAGCAGCAACAGATGCAGCTGAACCTGCACCTCAAGCACCTAGAAGCCCTGCTGCTGAAGAGCCTGTGGATGCACTGTATTCTCCTCTGGGTGAGGAATACATTTCACTCCAGAGGAGGCTCATAACAAGCTGCAAGAGCAGACAAAGAGGCCAACAGAGGTTTCACAGGAGCCAAGAGATGTTACACAAGCATAGCATAGAGCTTCAGTGAGACATGGCAGCATTATTAAATGGAATCGTACAAAACCAGTCGCAGATGATGAGAATTCTGTCTTATATGCAGATGGACAATAGATGGCGGGAACAAAATCAACTCTTGGGTGTGTTGGTTGAGCACTTTACACACCAGCAGGACACTGCCTCCAGCCTATCATCTGTGGCCAGCACACCAGCAGAAACAGAAGAATCTTCAAAAACCAGGAGAACAAGGAAATCCACTACAGCCACCTCAGCTCTCTCATACAAGAAGCCAAAAAAGAAATAAATATTCTTATAGTTCACCATAAATCTTGTCCTCTGTTATTTACCATATAATTGTCATCCACATCCAGGTGAGGGGTGTTTTAGTACACTAATATTGTTAAAACATATAATAAGGCCTGTGTGGAAAATGGCCCAAAAAAGGTAATATTATCATGTTTATGACATATTCATGTTCTATAAACCACATCACATAGTTGTGTATGAAGGGTACATATAGTAATATTCACTTCTAAGATGTAAATCAATGTATCTCACATCCAATATAAATTGACACATAGGTATATATAGTAGTGATGTTACTGATAGGGTGGGCATTATCAGGTGTTTTAAGGCTGCAGGTGAGAGGTTGTGGTGTCTGTGATTGGTTTGACACAATTGCAAAGAGGCAGCCTTCAAGAAGGTGTTAGAAATGATCATATGAGCCATCCTAGGTTTTGCTTTCAACTAAGAATACCAAGAGAATAAAGCAAGTGTTCTAATTGAATCTGAAAGTAGTTTGAAATAACATGCCCTATCTAAAAGAAGAAGGTTTTCTTTGGACTTATATATTTTGGCATCAGTGCCAAGCTGTGTTAGCATTAGAATAAATTACACTCCAGTGGGTTCTAAAGAGATGAAGGTAATACAATTGAAAGTAAATAAGCAAGTATATGTCCACAATGTGATAAATTACCTACAAGCTCAATCCATTTGATTATGTTGTGGCTTCAAACTATTTAAAATACACAAATAAACCTTAAAAAAGCAATATCATAGTATACTGTCCCTTTAACCTTGAGATGCTGCTTAAATGTATGTGTTTGTTAAGGCTTCCAGGGAGTTACGTTGCTTTTTTAGTCAGTGCAAGGGCCCCTGAGCCTGCAATTTGTGGCGAGATGAGAATGGAGTAGATTTTCTGAAATCTGCGCGCGTAAGGCCTTACGCTGTATATTTGATACCAAATTGCGCGTAGTTCTTTGTTAGTGTATAGGTAAAAAAAATACGGCCGAAGGGTGAAATATACGCGCGTAATTTGTATGCTACGCCGTATGCTATGCCTCATACAAGAAGTCAAAAAATAAATAAATATTCTTATAGTTCACCATAAATCTTGTCTTGTCCTATTTACCATATAATTGTCATCCACATCCATGTGAGGTGTGTTTTAGTACACTAATATTGTTAAAACATATAATAAGGCCTGTGTGGAAAATGGCCCAAAAAAGGTAATATTATCCTGTTTATGACATATTCTTGCACTATCTAGGGTTGCCACCCGTCCCTTAAAATACGGAATAGTCCCGTATTTGAGAAAAAAATAGAGCGTCCTGTTTTGAATCAATACGGGACGGGGTTTGTCCCGTATTTTCTACTGGTTGGCAGCTAGAAGTTGAATTTATTGCAAGTGCACGTAAACTCAGCTACTATAAAACTGCTCTGCATTTCTCTGAAGTGAAGCAAAGTTTGTCCGAAAAAACAACAACAGAACGTTGCATATTGGGAAGTTTTGTTCGTTGCTAGGAGACAGTTATGAAACCGGAATTGCTATTCACCCACGTAGGTACTACAATTTCAAATGGAGGAGAAGCGCCCCAGAACTCTTCAGGTGGGTGTATTACTGTGTTTTACCGTATTACTGCAGCACAGCCCTATACATATAAGTATATAACAGCTATAATATATGGTTTTCTATTCCTTATCACTAGTGGTTGGTTGGTTGGTATAGAGGCTTTAGTACACAATGATTAAATTCTGGGTTTTATGTTCTTATAACGTTGGAACGATAGATGGAATACATTATGTTCTATAGTTTTGCCTAAATACCTGTGCAGTGTCACATTTACAATTCCATTTTTATTTATTTTGTTTCACACATTGCTGAGCTGCATGATTTACATGCATTTGTAAGAAGTTTCCTATCCACTACATTTATAATCTCCGTACAGCTCCACGCTATTACATTACACTGCTGAACTCGAACTGAAGAAAACTACTACATGGCTCATGGGTATGATACAGGATTAGTCCCAAAGACAGGTAGCAGAAACCAGTGGAGGGGGGCAGCAGTAAGGGCGCAAGTTAGGGTGAGCAGATGGCGCATTGCATTCTACTAATAGCACATTGTAGTGAGGGATTGGGAGTTGAGGTACATTGTTCTGTGGGTAGAAAAAACAATAAATCTGTAAGAAAAACTCTGGTTACGCATAAGGATAACGCAGTCAGGGTGCAGAACTGTGGAATAGAAACACAAGTAATGTAGCATCACGTGGGTGCAAATGGATGTACATTTGCAGGATACAGCAGAGCTTTACTTCATCTAAGAGCTGAGTTATATTATGTGTCCTATACAGGCTCACCCTATCATAACGCTGGTTTCCTGTGGCAACATCATACTGACCTGACGTTTATCCTTGATGGCTTACATGTTCCACTAGGCTCTGTGCTTCTTTTCTACTCAGCTATATATGCTGTGTGTATTATACCAGCAGCAGTTACCAGCAGCACTGTAGTGTACATATAACAGCTATAATATAACTATATACTGAGTGTATTATACCAGCAGCACTGCACATGTAACAGCTATAATATAACTATATACTGTGTGTATTATACCAGTAGTACTGTACATATAACATCTATAATATAACTATATACTGAGTGTATTATACCAGCAACACTGCACATGTAACAGCTATAATATAACTATATACTGTGTGTATATACTGTGTGTATCTAGTAGTAATGTACATATAACAGCTATGTACAGCTGCTGGTTTAATACACACAGTATATAGCTATATTATAGCTGTCATATCTACAGTGCTGCTGTTTATAATACACTCAGTATATAGTTATATTATAGCTGTTATATGTACAGTGCTACTGGTATAACACACACAATATATAGCTATATTATAGCTGTTAAATGTACAGTACTGCTGATATAATACACACAGTATATAGTTATATTATAGCTGTTATATGTACAGTACTGTTGGTATAATACACACAGTATATAGTTATATTATAGATGTTATATGTACAGTACTTCTAGTATAATACACCCAGTATTATACACACAGTATATAGTTATATTATAGCTGTTACATGTACAGTGCTTCTGGTATAATACACCTAGTATATAGTTTTATTATAGCTGTTATATGTACTACTCACAGAACAGATTAGTCTGATATTATCAGACTAATCTGTTCTGTGAATGCAACATTCTATGTAGCATTTATTTTGTGTTTAATGTCCCTTTAAAGGGACAGTAACATTAAATAATTTACCTTAAAGGGACAGTAAAGTAAAAATGTAACTTTAATGATTCAGATAGGGTATGCAATTTTAAACAACTTTCCAAGTTACTTCTATTATCAAATTTGCTTTGTTCTTTTGGTATCCTTTGTTGAAGACTAAAGTTAGGTAGGCTGATAGGAGCTTAGGACTGTGCACGTGTCTATAGCAGTCTATGGCAGCAGTATGTATGTATGTATGTAAGGGGGGCTGTCATTTTTGCAGCCACAAACAAGGATCAAGGCTTAACTGCATCTAGATCTGGGAATTTTAGAATATTCACTGATATAAATAAAATCCCTGGCAGTGAGAAGGTTAATTATACTGCATGGCATTAACAATGTGACAACTGCACATTCTTCTTGCTGCATGCATCCTATGGGAAAAAGCAAGTTCTCAATGTATACTTTAAGGGGTTCTCATTGGGTAAGCTTGGCACGTCATCGGGCCTGTGGTCATCATGGCCCCCGCTGTTGCAGGCGTCCCTTATTTTTCTGTATTGAAGGTGGCAACCCTAACTATAACTCACATCCACAATAGTTGTTTCTGAAGGGTACATATGGTAATATTAACTTCTAAGATGTAAATCAATATATCTCACATCCAATATAAATTGACACATTGGTATATATAGTAGTGATGTTACTGATAGGGTGGGCATTATCAGGTGTTTTAAGTCTGCAGGTGAGAGGTTGTGGTGTCTGTGATTGGTTTGACACAATTGCAAAGAGGCAGCCTTCAAGAAGGTGTTAGAAATGATCATATGAGCCATCCTAGGTTTTGCTTTCAACTAAGAATACCAAGAGAACAAAGCAAGTGTTCTAATTAAATTTGAAAGTAGTTTGAAATAACATGCCCTATTTAAAAGAAGTTTTTCTTGACTGTCCCTTTATATAATTTGGCATCAGTGCTAAGCTGTGTTAGCATTAGAATAAATTACACTCCAGTGGGTTCTTTTTTTTTTTTTTTTTTTTTTTTTTTTTATTTTTATTTATTGAATACCAACAGGGAGAAAATTTAACAGCGTAAGTATCAATTGAGGACAGACAGCCAGAACGGGAACAAAGAAAAAGAAAAAAAAAAACAAGGACATATTCATTATATATGCGCCTCGCAGGGCGTCAAACCATATAGAGCAAAGCATACAATATCTACCTGCCTCTGTATAACTTAAAAAAAAAGAGCTTCCAATAACGTCCCGGCCAATTTATCTATGTTCTCCCTATTGGAGTTTTAACATTGATTAACCTTCTATTTTATTAACTCCATATTTAATTTACTTTACAATATTGCTATTCAGCAATTTTACAGTAAACACAAAAATAAACAGTTGATTTGATTAGGTGTATCTCAAGCAAAGCACAAACAAAAACAGGAAGAGAGAAAACAAAACACCGGAAGAAAGAAGAAAAAAAAAAAAAAAAAAAGAGAAAGAAATTTTCCCCTTCGCCCTTCTCGCACTTTATGCTCCTATATTAGTTGGGAGCCAGGTACTTGGAAAAGTCCCCGCCAATATCTGTAATTGAAAAAAGACTGATTTAACATATGGTTTAACTATGATATTTTGTGTACCAACTGGTAACTATAATATAAATACTTTCCACTGTTTAAAAAAATCGCTCTACTTGATCATCATACAGCCCATGGAGGATGTAATGTTCGGACATACAGTGAATTAGCAGAGCCTGTTTAAGCTCTCTCATGGTAGGCGCCTTTTTTGCTTTCCATTTTTTCAATATTAAGTTTCTACCCAAGAATATAATCATATTAATCAATTTCAAGTTACGATCTACTCCTTGATATTTGGCTAAAAATATAATCTCCATGGACTGGATATTGTAGTCAAGTCGAAGGACTGTGTTCATCCAATATATTATCTTGGCCCAAAATTGCCGAATCCTCGGACAGTGCCAAAAGCAATGTAAAATATCTGCACAGAGGGCGCTACACCTGGTGCAAGAAATCTCCCTTCCATACCATCTTGATAGCTTTGCCGGTGTAAGATATGACATTAGGGCTATCTTAATTTGGGATTCTCTCCATGCTGTCAGCACCCAACTCTTTTCTGTGATCTTGAAGGTATCCACTATTCTATGTGTATCAATATCTGGAAATAGGGGGCGCCATTTAGTCACTATGTAGTCTAGTTGTTCTAATGATGAATTTTGATTAAGGAGAGAATAGAGGGCAGAGATAGAGTGGCGGCCTAAAGAATATTTCTGTATCTCGAGTTGTAAGTCCTTAAGTGACCAGTCTAATCCATATCTTTGTTTGAGTTCCCCTATATAATTCCTCCCTTGGATATATGCAAAAAAGTCATGTTTCGAAAGGCCGAACTTTTTACATAATTCTACGAAAGTTAAAACGTTAGAATTTTCGTCCATCATTTGACAAATATAGATCAGACCTTTTTGTAACCATTGCTTGAATAGACTATTGCCTAAGCCGGGTATAAAATTGGGATTCCCAACTTTCGGTAGAAATTTAGAAACGTGTGGCGAGCAACCAGTTTTATTACATAATTCCTGCCATGCCATGATAATACTCCTATATGTTATTAATTGGAAAGGCTCTGAAGGGAGTTCTGTAATGGTGCAGTGTAATAATGCATCTAATCTAAATGGCGAGACCAATGTGGTTTCCCAAACAAGCGAAGCAATTTGTTCTTGTTCTAAGAGCCAATCTATCGCCACCTTGCTACGTGCAGCTAAACTATACCATTGCAGATTCGGAAGTGCCAAACCTGCAGTAGTTTTATTATTCATCAGTCGTGCTATCGCTATGCGCGATTTGGCTCCTTTCCACAAAAATTTAGAACAAGCCCTATTATATTCTATTAAATCTGTTCTATGAATCGGGATTGGAATATTTTGAATATAGTATAACAATTTAGGAAATATTATTGTTTTTATTAACATTACTCTAGCAGTTAACGAGATTGGAAGTTTAATCCACTCCTCCAGTTTCCGTTTGCAGACAATGAAACACTTACGGAAATTCCTGTTGTACCATTCCTCCGGATTAGGACTTAACATAATTCCTAGATATAATATATTCTGTACTTCGGCAAACGGATGTATAACGTCATAGTTTTTTTTCTTATATAGCCACATCAATTCCGATTTTGTCAGGTTAATCTTATAGCCAGATATTTTCCCGAAGATATTAATTAGTTCTAAGAATTTAGGCAGGGAGTCTTTAGTGTTACTCATGAATAGTAATAGGTCATCTGCATATAGTAGGAGTACTAATTTTTGACCTGCAATTTGAATACCTTCCAGTTGTTGTCGTAAAATAATCGCTAAAGGTTCTAAGGATATGTTAAATAGTATAGGAGAAAGCGGACAACCTTGACGGGTTCCTCTTTGTAAAGAGAACCGTTCTGTGATCTCCCCATTAATAATTAATGCGGACCTGGGATCTGAATAGATTAACTGAATGTAGTGATTGAAGTTTCCTGTGATTCCGAATTGTTCTAAGGAAAAAAACAGATGATCCCATGAAATGCGATCAAATGCCTTTTCCGCATCAACCGATAGTAAGGCCGTGTCTTCAGTGTTTCTTGATGGATCTTTTTTAATTCTATTAAAACTGCAATCAAGCAAGGTCAGAAGTCTACGCATATTTTTAGCTGGGTTCCTGTTCGGCATAAAGCCGGATTGATTTTCATGTATTATTGAGCTAAGATGTGGCTTTAGGCGATTTCCCAGAATGCTCATTAATAGCTTGTAGTCCGTATTTAAAATTGAGATAGGTCTATACGAGGCTGTATGTTCAGGGTCTTTATTTTTTTTGCTATTAAGGTAATGTTTGCTGCCGTAAAATATTGGGAACATCCGTTTCCCTCAACAAAATAAAAATTAAATAGTTTCCGGAGAGATGGTACAACATGGTCTCCCAGGATCCTATAAAATTCAGTTGGTAAAGAGTCAGGTCCCGCAGCTTTGCTGGTTTTTGCTGCCTTAATCGCTGTTTGTATCTCAATCTCTGATATGGGAGCGTTAATCTCTGCCAGACTATCCGGAGAGAGTTTAGGTGTCATGATCCTTTCCCAGAACATTTTCCTTTTATCTATGGTACATGCTTCTGATTTATATAGCTCCTTAAAGTATTCTACAAAAATTTTGCTAATGTCTCTATTGTTTGTTGCTCTCGTGTTACCTTTATTGATAGCTGATATCGTGTTTTTATTTATTCGTTTCGTGATTTTGGCTAGAAATTTAGCTGAGGTACCGCCAAACCCCCCATATAAGGCCTTTTTTTTTTTTTTTATAAAGATTTTTATTGAGGTTATGTAGATAGCATACAATAAACATAAGTTCAGTGGTATATATACATTGGGTACAGTGACAATTGTTGAGCTTTTACAGTCATATAAAAAAATGGCATTGCCATATACATACCAGCGTATTATTAGAAAGACAGTAGCGTACGTTTGAACAAAACATTAAATATGCATATGGGAACCTCATATTCTATTTTCTGTAGGAAATGGAAGCACCTCAAAGAGACTAACAGACCCTTAGGGGCCTATATACTTTAAATGAATAGATAGAGGAGCTCTAAAGTTACACACAGTCACTTTTGGTACTTAAGATTAAGTTAGTATCTTATGACGAACTGTGTCATATGCAATTATATACAAAAGCAGCAGTATATACAACCAAACTATATGTCATAAGTAATGAGAGTATAAATCATTATATAGGGTAGTTCAAAAATAAAATTACATAGGTATGATTAGAGTTCTCGCCTAGGAATATATACCGTATGAAACCTCACATACCAAAATGTAGGGCCACGAATACGTATATCAAGTAAAGTTCCATGTAGCTGACTAATCAAATGGGCCACAAAATGTACTTATAAACTAGGAACACATCTGTAGTATCATCTAATAAGTGGCATAATAATAAAAAGAATAAAAGAGCATTGCCCTACACTTCTCTCTTTGGGTCACCATCACTCCTTTATTTTAAAGACTGCCTAGCAAACACAGCTATTACATACTTAGAAGTTTCTGCTCTAGATAATATGCTGTTTATATAGTTGTGACACCTATTAGCTCAGTCTAGACTGCTTATTAAGTAACGTTATTGCAAGCAGGAGTATATGTCAGTGAAATTCTCCTAAACAAACATGGTGAAGCATACATCATGGAGCAAGGTTATCAAACTGTTCACACACAAATATTAAGCTGCTCTAATCAGGACTGGTAAAAGTACAAACCCTCCTGCACTATGTAAACATATAAACAGAAACTGCCTTAGGTAGACAAATTAAAGTACAATATACCAAAGGGTGAATGTTAATGAACCGTGTCGTGTCAGGTAGGTAATATATGTTTAGCCCACATCTAGTATTCTTTTCTTATGAGCAAGTTATAGTGCTAACTTAAGAGAAACATTCATATATGTACATTCCAACTGAACAGGTGCAGGTCAATTTATCTAACATGAAGGTAACAATGCTTCTCTAGGCAGGATAAAGCAAGTGCCTTCGTATATAACAGATGTTAAAATGTTCAAGAAAAATAGAAAAGTTCTAAGGCTTTAGAGTTTTTACTCATCTGTAAATTTCAGACCATCCGGTCGACATAAGCAGTGCCATATGGAAGAACAGTGTATTGTGAGTCCCCTTAGAATAATTTTGAGGAGTATTCCGGAGCAAGCATAGTCTGCAGCCTTACCCCACACCTACTCTTCTCAGCTTGTGATCAGACAATATATTGAGCTGCCGTGCATATAGCCTGGGGGAAATGCAAGAGTCACTCACAGCTGTTCCATCTCCGGTTATGAGTCGCTCCTTCCCAGTCTCGTGGCTCAAGTCCCCATCTGTATACCAGATCACTTTAAGCTGGGACAGAAAGCCGTAGCTTCCGCTGTACCTGGTTTCTGTGTATTCCCTCCGGTCCTCCAAAACAACTGCACTCCGCTCACCGGGATCAGCTGTCTCTTCCTTGGCATGAACCGGGGGTTGAAATTGTTTAGCCAAAGCTTGGAACGAGGCAGGAGCAGAGTCGGCCTGAGGCAACGGCTCATCAAGAGCAGTGTGGCGCTGCTCATCCAGACACAGCTCAGACTGCGTGTGGTGTTGCGGGTGCTCTCGATCCGGTACGTTGATCGGCTGAAGGTCCCCCAAGCAGGCTCCAATAGTCTGAAGGATTTCCGCTTCAAAGTTATTAAACAAAGCTTGTAACTTTAAGGATAGGGTGTCCATAGCAGAATTAGAATGATCCATGATAGACTTATGTAAGTCAAAATAGATTGTTACTCACTCGAAAATGAAAGCAGGTTAAACGTAGACAGCTATTATTGCTGTTCCTCCTGTTATTACAGGAAAATGGGGAGGACGCGATGAAGGCACAGGCCGTTAGTTAGCCTCCGCTACGCACATCATCAAAAAAGGTCTTACGGGCTGAATCTCATCAGAAAACAAATATAAAACTGCTCCACAGTATTTAAACTTCCCAGAGTACTGCTGTTGTAGTTAGAAGATGGGTCCAGAGAGCGGAAAATAGCGGATTCCCCAGCTCCTGTCATTAGCCTTGAAGAAAAGCAGCCATCTTAGCCGCTGTTCAGACACGCCCCCCCCATATAAGGCCTTTTGTCTATATGTTTCTTGAATAGTATTTTGTTTTAAATACGTGTCCCTAGTTTCTTTAGCTATTTTGTATTTATTCCAATTATAACTAGTACTATTTAATAAAAATATTCTGTACGTATTTTTGACCTGGTTGGCCAGTTGTATTTCACGGGCCTTAAATTTCTTTTTACGTTGACATAAATAGGCCTTAATTTTTCCGCTCAGCACTACTTTGGCCGCTTCCCAGAAAATCTCCGGTTTCTCTATATATGATCTATTATAGTTTTGATATTCTTTCCATTGATTACATAGCCAGTTTTGAAAGTCTATATCATTATTCAGATATTTAGGAAAAAAAAGTACTTGATTAGACATGGATCGCTTGACTAACATATTTGTTGCAAGTGTGATAATGGCATGGTCTGAAATCGCTATTTCTCCTATCTCTGCCCTCCATTCCAATCCTGTCAGAGAGTCTGAGATCAGGAATAGATCGATCCTAGACAAAGCTTGATGACCCTTTGACATGCAAGTGTATGCTCTGGCATCTGGGTTTTGTATACGCCAAATGTCGGACAACCCTAGCTGTGTACGGAATTTCTGCAGGATACGTATTTTCCTATCTGGTTTAAAATATAGTTTTTTTGTCTGTCTATCTAATAGTGGGTCGCCTAGTAAATTAAAATCCCCGGCAACTATAAGATCCATACCTATATATTTATGTAAGCGCAAAGTCATATCCTCCCAAAATACCTTATCTACTTTATTTGGGCCATAAATATTACAGAGGATGAGTCGTCTTCCATTATGGAGTATATCCAAGATTTGGAACTGCCCTTCTGTATCTGCTATAGAAAGGAGAATTTTGTATTCCAGGGCTTTGTTAAATAGTATCGCGACTCCTCTTTTACGTGAATTATATGGGGCTGCTATAACCTCCCCAACCCATTTCATCTGTAGCTTAGGGATTTCTGTGTCTTTCAGGTGGATTTCCTGCAAGAAAGCTATGTCTGGTTTCTCCCTAGCCAGGTGCTTAATTACCGTTTTTCTTTTAATCGGGGAGTTTATGCCCCCCACATTCCAAGAAGCAATTTTAAGTGGGGAAGACATTCTTTATTCTTATTTTTCTGTGGAAATGCATCAGTAGTATGCGAAAAGAGTATATAGGCGGACAAATACATAGAAAGCAGTGCGAGAGGGGCGAGTTTTGGGAGAGAAAAGGAAAAAAAAAAAAACCAAAAAAAAAAAAAAAAACCACTTGTGTAATTTATAACCTCAAAGAATATAAACTCATAATCCATCTTGATAATTATTAAAATATGTAATAACACATAAGGAGAAAAAAGCATTATGCTCTAACCCTACTTTATACCATGTCTAATTCTTTACATAAGGAAAAGGCCTCGTCTGGATTATTTACGGAGTAGGACTTCCCATCTTTTGTTAAAGTAAGTTTTGCTGGATACACTAATCTGACAGAGTAGCCTGCCTTCATAAATTTTGTAAAAAATGGGGACATTTCCCTTCTTTTAGCCACTGTCTCGGACGAAAAGTCTTGGAAAATTAAAATTTTAGATTCATTAATATGGAGGGAATCAAGTTTTCTGTAATGTTTTAAGTATAGAAGCTTATCTTGATAGTTAACAAATTTGAATATGATAGTTCTGGGTTTAGTTTCATTATTAGTATTTTCTCGTAAGAAACCAATTCGGTGGGCTCTCTCTATCTGGAAGGGTGTCGCGGGGGGCGGTATCAAGAGTGCCTGGGGAAGAGTAACAGTTACCAAGGTCATCAAGTCCTGCGGTCCAACAGACTCTGAGAGGCCGACAACCCTCAGATTGTTGCGCCTTGACCTATCTTCTAGGTCTTCGATCCTGTTCTGCAGAGACGAGATGGCCTTATCATGCTTAACAGAGATGGGCAACATATTGTTGAACCTGTCCTCTAACCCAGACACTCGAGTCTCCACCTCCTCGATTCTAGAGTTAAATTGACGAATTTCAAGGGTTAAGTTAGTAATTTCAATTTTAATTTCTTTTTTAACTGCCTCTAGGTGAGGAGTGAATATCTTGGCAATTTCTGCCCCTAACTCAGCCATATCACCGTAGCCAATACCTGACAATCTACGCTCTTGTGCTGTATCTAGAATAGATTCCGTTGGCTTTAAGGTGGTTTTTTTTATCTTTTTTGGGGGGCATATTTGGGGAGGAGCTCTTATGTGTAATATATCTATCCATTCAGTTGTATCAATGTGTGCCGTGTGATAAGTGCAAGTGAAAAAAAGAAAAGGGGGAAAAAAAAAAACAAAGCAAGAGTCAGTGGAATGGTGTAGAGAGTGTGAGAGTGAGGGATGGGTAGGAGAATCAGCCTATTAATCTACTGTCTAGGGGTCTCTAGAGACCAAAAAGTGGGCGTGCTGGAAATGGTTACGGGGGGAATGTGTCTAGCTTGGTGACTGTGAAAAAAACGTGTGTTTATGTGTCATGAAAGTTTGTGAGAATATGATGTGATAGTGAGAAAGTAAGGGCTTAAGAGAAGAGTGTGAATATGAATACTTGAGCTAAGTGAGGGAGATTCGCTCCCGACAGAGAAAAAAGTCCTATCCGCTATCCCCTTTGTGTAGATCAATCACTATAAGGGCAGTAGTGCTCTAGTGAGCCGCCAGAGTTACTTCTAAATCAGCTAAGAACCATCTATGTAGTTCGGTATTTAAACACATAAAGGAAAAAAAAAAGAAAAAAAGAATTGCCACTGTTGAGTTGATCAAGTGACAGACAGCTTACATTCAACAAACAAATATCTGTCCCGCCATCCCCACAATCTATTTAACATACCATGTACGAGCAATTAAATGGCAACTTATTCATGTAATAAAATAGTAGTTACAACTCTAAAACAAGTATCCTCTTATATTATGCATATAGAACCACAGCTGAGATGACAGTAATATCTGTGCTGTTATATGAGAATTGGTTCCTCTAATAGGCGGCCCCTTAGGGATCTCGCCCTAAAGCCAGAGTCACAGAATTGGGTAAAAAGCCACAGTTATAAGTTAATCAATAAAGAAAAGACAAAGTGCTTCTGCTCTTCTGATAGTTAAAGCCCCCGAGACATGATGCAAAATGATACTTAGCTTGGCTCCGCTATAAGCTGCTTCTGGAATGGGGCACAGCAGGGCGTCTCTCAGCGGACCAGAATCCCAGCTTCTCTGCTCGGATTCTCGGCTTCCTTTGTTATCCTTGATTGACAATGGGGAGAAACGAGTGCTACAGGGGAGCCTGTATCTCTCTCTGTGTAATGACTGGGTCCCGATATTCTTTTAGGTACGGGTGTGCAGGTTCTTTATGCTGTGAGCGATTTCGTGGAGTACCTCTCCACAGGTAGTTCCCAGAATGCTGCGTATGCTTATCCAAGCGCCGGAACAACCTCAGTTCCTATGCCGCAGCGGTCCGTTCACTTCAGCTGCTCCAGAGGCAATGGCTCGCGGCTCTGACAACCACTGCTCGGCATCCACAGAAATCACCGGCTACAGTCCGGGACACGTTTATACTCTCCCAGGTGAGCTTGTGTATAGGAATGTGAGAGTCCTAATTGTGCAGCGGGTATTCCATACAAGTAAATAAAGTGAGTCCAGAGGTCTTAATCAACCGGCCGACAACATCGGCAGGGTAGTAGGTTGTAGCGTGTCTCTGTTTAAAGCAAAGTGAACTTTCGATAGACACCCAATACTTGAACATAGGGTGCTAAGAAGAAGCAGGGTAAAATGTCCGCCGGCGGCGTTCTCCGTCCGCGCCTTTTGCAGGAAAGGTGTGAGCGGGTCTGTGAAATGACCAGTTATTTAGCAAAGTGACCCTGCTTCAAATATCACACCACTATAGATATGTGAATTAGTGGTTACATGTATCAAAGTCCGAATATGGAGGTGCTACAGCAACTTAGCAGTTTTATCCCTCGAATAGACTTCCAATCTGAGATCAATAGATCACGTACCGGCCTATATACCAGGAATAGGACATCAGTAGCCTTCAGAGTGCCGGGGAATAGTAACAGAGATCCCACATAGGGAGAGGTGAGGTTTACAGGCAGCTACCTGCAACGCTACCTGTTGGCTCCACCCACCGGCCGGAAGTCGACCTCCTATTAACTCTATTAAGAAGGTTTTCTTTGGACTTATATATTTTGGCATCAGTGCCAAGCTGTGTTAGCATTAGAATAAATTACACTCCAGTGGGTTCTAAAAGAGATGAAGGTAATACAATTGAAAGTAAATAAGCAAGTATAATGTGATAAAGTACCTACAAGCTCAATCCATTTGATTATGTTGTGGCTTCAAACTATTTCAAATACACAAATAAACTTTAAAAAGCAATATCATAGTATACTGTCCCTTTAACCTTGAGATGCTGCTTAAATGTATGTGTTTGTTAAGGCTTCCAGGGAGTTACGTTGCTTTTTTAGTCAGCGCAAGGGTTCCTGCGCCTGCAGTTTGTGGCGAGATGAGAATGGAGTAGATTTTCTGAAATCTGCGCTCGTAAGTCCTTACGCTGTATATTTGATACCAAATTGCGCGTAGTTCTTTGTTAGTGTATAGGTAAAAAAAATACGGCCGAAGGGTGAAATATACGCGCGTAATTTGTATGCTACGCCGTATGCTATGCCTCATACAAGAAGCCAAAAAAGAAATAAATATTCTTATAGTTCACCATAAATCTTGTCTTGTCCTATTTACCATATAATTGTCATCCACATCCATGTGAGGTGTGTTTTAGTACACTAATATTGTTAAAACATATAATAAGGCCTGTGTGGAAAATGGCCCAAAAAAGGTAATATTATCCTGTTTATGACATATTCTTGCACTATCTAGGGTTGCCACCCGTCCCTTAAAATACGGAATAGTCCCGTATTTGAGAAAAAAATAGAGCGTCCTGTTTTGAATCAATACGGGACGGGGTTTGTGCGTGTAGTTCTATGTTAGTGTATGGGTAAAAAAAATACGTCCGAAGGGTGAAATATACGTAACTTGTATGCTATGCCGTATATGTGATACCAAAATTGCACAAAATCTGGCGTCGCCGGCTTTTGCGGGCGACACTGCATATCGGATGAGGCCCTATGTTTTTAAAAATTCAAATAAAAACAGGGGCACTTTAATTCATCAAAATTTACATTTCATTGGTGTTGTGAAAAAAAACTTAACTTTTAAACTTGACAGCCGCTCCAGCTTCCTCCGCCCGTCGCAAAGCCTCTTCCTGGGTCTAAAATGAGAAATCCGGCTTCCTCCAATCACAGCTTCAAATCAGACACTGATTCCCCCGGGGGGGAAGCCGTGATTGGAAGATGACCGATCCATCATTTCTGATGTCAGAAATGGCTTTGTGATGACCGGAGGTAGTTGGTGCGGCTGTCAAGTTTAAAAGGTAAGTATTTTTTCACAACAAGTGAAATGTAAATTTTGATGAATTAAAGTGCCCCTGTTTTTAGTCGAATTTTTAAAAACCGGGCACTTTAGCATCAAAATTTACATTCACTTTAATGTTTTGAATAAAGATTTTACATGCTGTAAAAATATGTAAGAAACATATTCTAAGAGCAGATAAATAATAAGGAAGCTTGGGTTACTGTAAAAAAGTTTAGGGAAATAAGGGAGATCCCTGGAAATAAGGTAGGGTTGGCAACCTTATCTGTGAACATCCTGTACATCCAAAAAATGTAAGTTACCAAATCTTGGGAATCCAGTATCCCTGTAGATCAACTAACACAAACAGCAGAAGTAAGAAGTGTGATAAAATGCTAAATTGGATGTTTTTATACAAACTGGGATGGGGATTATGACATTTTTCAAATGATTAAGGGTCATGATATGTTATTTGTGTTTTTTTATGCACAACTGTGTATTCTGTTCTTTGATTAACTAAAGAAAGATAACGTTATAGTTGAACTTACTGTAAGAGACAATCAGCCTTGAAATATGACCAGAGATGTGCAGACTCTGCAGAGCTGAGGGAAGTAGCTGGAATGTTGTGTGCATCTGCAGTAAAATACTTTATGAAAGTTTAATGTTAGTGATGTACAAACAACAGTAAACAGGTCATCCGTTGCCTAAGAGGATGAATTTAGGGCCCACCAGTCACAGAACACTTTCATTTTTCTTCATTATTTTAAAGATGAAGTCAGTTTAGTGATCAGATGAAGTTCTAGTCTTGAGACTTTTGGCCAGAAGCTCTTTGGTCCGGCGAGATTATCTTGTCAGCACTGTGAGGTCCCTCCGATAAATTAAGAAAGTCAGATTTTAGCTTGAGAGCTATTTAGTTAGCTATGCAAGATTCTGAATGTAAAGGAGAGGCACATGCATTGAAATACAATGCTTAGACCTTTAAGTGTGAATGACGACATGTCGTCATCATCTGCACAATGTATTTAGCCATGATGACATTGTTCCCACACTCTTACACGTCATAATATATTAAGGTAGGAAAAATCAAATTGGTTGATGCAATCAGAAAATAGGATTGAGCTTGCATTCTGTCAGCCAATCGGAATTGAAGGGACGCCATCTTGGATGATGTCAATTAAAGGACCCGTCATTCAGTTTGAAGACATCGGAAGAAGAGGATGCTCCGCGTCGGATGTCTTGAAGATGGAGCCGCTCCGCGCCGGATGGATGAAGATAGAAGATGCCGCCTTGATGAAGACTTCTGTCTGTCTGGAGGACCTCTTCTGCCCAGCTTGGATGAAGACTTCTGCCCGTCTGGAGGACCACTTCGTGGAGGAATTCGGCCCGGTTGGGTGAAGACGTCTCAAGGTAGGGTGATCTTCAAGGGGTTAGTGTTAGGTTTTATTAAGGGGGGATTAGGTGGGTTTTAGAGTAGGGTTGGGTGTGTGGGTGGTGGGTTTTAATGTTGGGGGGTATTGTACTTTTTTTTCAGGTAAAAGAGCTGATTACTTTAGCAATGCCCCGTAAAAAGCCCTTTTAAGGGCTATTTGTAATTTAGTATAGGGTAGGGATTTTTATTATTTTGGGGGGCTTTTTTATTTTATTAGGGGGATTAGATTAGGTTTAATTAGTTTAAAAAACTTGTAATTATTTTATGATTTTCTGTAATTTAGTGGGGGGGTTTTTTGTACTTTAGATAATTTTATTTAATTTTATTTAATTGTAGTTAGTTTAGGTAATTAATTAAGTAGTGTTAGGTGTATTGTAACTTAGGTTAGGTTTTATTTTACAGGTACTTTTGTATTTATTTTAGCTAGGTAGTTATTAAATAGTAAATAACTATTTAATAACTATTCTACCTAGTTAAAATAAATACAAAGTTGTCTGTAAAATAAAAATAAACCTGGGGCGGAGCTAAGCCACGCTGGGTGATGGCTGTGTTTCACTAGAGCTCCTCAACTCTTAAGCCATACGATGCCTATAACATTGACAAAAGTTCCCCTTTTTACAATTATTTAAGTTAGTTAGTGCGGTGGAGCATTAACACAAATTTACAATACGACACAGCGCAGGAAAACCTGTGCAGGATCATCGATAAGAGTGAGAAACCAGAGGTGAAGGAAGCGCCATCTTGACTACCTCCATAAACGCAGGGGTAATTATCACCACAAGCGGTACCGAGCCCCCGCTCATCTATACTTACTATCGCACAGAAGCTCAGAACAACGTGACAGCAGCAACCGATCCCAACTAAGAGACTGAGGACACGCTGCTGATCTGAAAGGTGAGCCGCTCGCCCTCACGGGCCCCTTGTATACACTACTAGGACAGTAGCAAGGCCTCAGTGCGCCACATATGCTCACGCTGGAGGTAAATGCACACAAACATCTTGGTCTGTAACGGCCCAGCGCAGCTCTCATTTCACTTACCAGAAATATGCACCATCTCCCTTAGAGACCCTTGCAGCGGGAGAGAAAGGAGAAATAACAAAAATACAATATAAATAAAACTTAAGAAGGCCGCCCTCAATCCCTATCCTTACTCCATTTAGAAGTCACACCGTATCCCGCGCTCTCTGCAGGGAACTATTACTAGCCCAAACAGTAATGATTTATAAGGCTACGATTTGAGTTATAATATAACCTCCCAAGACCCTGGACAGCAGATTTAAACAACATACAGAAAATTCAAGCACAGGAAACAATAAGACAAGGTGTTTGAACAACAGGCTTGGCCTAGATACATCTGCAGGCTACTACATAGAGCATAAGAAAACCTTGCACCTCTGTTGTAACCTTTCTTTGCAAACAAAAACTCACCCTGAGGTTAATATCAGAAAGAGAGGGTGGGTAGAGGGGAACAAAGAGAACTGACAACTTTAATAAGTTATGTACCCCCCACAGAGACACTTTCACTGACTCTTGCTTTCTATAACCTGCTGAAAGACAAAAGGGATGCCTGGCAAAAGACAACAAAGAGAAGTCAAAAACAATACAACTGGCACTCTAAACAAATATCTTAAACAGGCAGACCCACAGATCCCTGAAGCACCTGAGAAAAGGGAAAACGTCCCACAAATAGATAATTCTCAACGTAAAGACCCAAACATGCAGGCCCAACAGCTAATCACAAAAGAGGACTTGTTGCACCTCTCTTCTAAGGAAGACATTAGGGATGCTGTCCAAGAAATGAGAAATCTCTTTAACGAGCTTAGGAGAGACATCACAGCCTTAGACACAAGAGTCACGCAGGTAGAAGCAAAACAACAAGAACACTCAGCCTCTGAAAAAGCTATTACCACAGAGATCCAACTACAATCTGAAACAATTCAGCAACTAAATGACAAAATTGAGGATCTTGACAACAGGGGGCGAAGGAACAATTTACGTTTTAGAGGGATACCAGAATCTGTCCACCCCCCAGCCATAGACTGTTGTTTGCAGAGCCTGTTCCGCACACTGAAAGAGTCCCCCTCATCACCAGATATTGTCCTAGAACGCGCACACAGAGCGCTTAGGGCGAAACCCCCACCTAAAGCCCCCCCCCAGGGACATTATTGTACGGTTCCTAAACTATAGGGACAAGGAAGAAATTCTCAAACAAGCACGACTCAAACATCCTGTACATCATGCAGGGGTGGAGATACAAATTTTTTCTGACCTGTCACCAACCACCCTCCAGAAGAGAAGGGAACTGGGCCACATTACAGCCAAATTGCGGGCACACAAAATACAATACAGATGGGGCTTTCCGGTATCAATAGTGGCCACCCATCAGAACAAAACAGCTGTATACCACCCAGGAATGGATGAAAGAACTTTTTACTCTGGACTATCTATTGACGACGAACAACTTCTAAGGCCCAATACACACCCTCAGGACCCCTCGACCTCACGACCCAACATCTGACCTCAGAGACTATCTCCTCATGAAGGAGTATAATATCTCTACCTGAAAAGTCCACTGTTGTATCCTTTTGCACTTTGTCACACTTAGTCGTGACGCTAGTTACCTCATACTGGACATTATGCTACGAAGGTCACCCTGGGGAAGACCCAATCAGGGTGAACCCTCCTTATAACAGTTAGTTTAAAATGTTTAGTCTGTTGCATAGAATAGTTTCTGAAGTTATTGCAAGTGTTGTTTAAAGGGAAAGGGAGGGGGAAAAGAAAAAAGAAAAAAAAAAAAAAAAGAGTTATAAAAATCTTTTATATTTATCAATGAAAGTACTATACATTTGTCTATGTTCCTACATGTCTGTCTAACATATATTTTCCCTTCTCCTTTCCTCAATCACCCAATATAAGAACTTAGCAACCTCTCACCACAAAATGGAAAACACCCTCGAACATCCTCCACACTCTCAAAGTTAACATGCTATACACACTCATAGCTTCCACCTGAAACATTAGACTAACCTTTATTCTTACTTTCACAAATTGACCCCCTATTCATCACTCACACATGCACTCCCACCCTCTTTAATACTCTACACTTACCCACCCCCCTTTTTTTTTTTTTCCCCCCTCATCCTACCTATCCTTTACTCCAATGCCCCCTCCCCCCCCTCCACTCATTTATATCCTCTTACCCCTAACCTCCCACACTAGGCCCATTCCCCTTCCAAATTCCACTCCATTCTTCCTCCCTCATCAGCTCCCAACTAACTACACATCTCTTGATACCTCAACTCCTCTCCCCCCCACTCTTACCTAACCCCTCCTCTACGCCACCTCCTCTCCCCCTACAACCTTACCACCCACACCCCTTCCCCCTCAATATCCCTCCCCATACACTCTCGCTTCAGGTCCACACAATTTTAACTAACTACCCGAATAGACTCCACCACACTGACCTAACCTTGACAACAGGGAATTAAGATACACCATCCTTTTTTCATCGTATGTGCTTGAGGGTTACGACCCCGTTTACGACCCTATCTCTTTTCTCTATCTTGGTACCACTCACTTAGCAACTTAGTTGCTCAAAGAAGAGTAACTCTTGTTTTATTTATTTTGAATTGTTATTGCATAAGAGAGTAAACCGGATTGTACCCTCTTTTTCTTTAATACTCTCTCTTTCTCTCATTTCTTACTAAACCCCTTATTCCCCTTAATTTCCTCTTCCGAAAGTACCCATCTCTCTTTCTCTTTCCCCCTCTTTTATCCCACTCCCCTAGACCGCTTTTCCCTCTCCTACCTTAAACTCCCTTTCCCCACCCCCTTTTTTTTTTTTTTTTTTTTTTTCTTTCTTTTTCTCCTCCTCCATACAGAATGAATCATCAGCCAAGCAGACCCCACTCACATGACCTGGTAATGACCACCATCAATGCCAAGGGCCTAAATAATGCAGGTAAAAGGTCTATAGCTTTCAGAGCGTTAAAAAACCTCCATAGCCATATCCTGTTCTTTCAGGAGACTCACTTTCGAAAAGGGAGAGAACCGAAATGGTTCAACCCCCAATACCCAACAGCTCATTTTGCCTCAGGGCTATCCAAAAAAGGTGGAGTGGGCATTCTAATACACCACTCCATACCTTTAAAGATTTCACATGTTGAAAAAGACCCAGAGGGGAGATACTTGATTATCACGGGACTCCTCTATGATCACCCAATAACGTTAGCCACGATATACAGTCCAAACACAGAACAGCATACATTTATCACCAAAATTTCAAAACTTATCCTTGACCTCTCGAAGGAGCCGGTGTTCCTCTCGGGAGATTTTAACCTCCCGATGGATGTAATGCTAGACACATCAAACGGAGCATCGTGCATCCCATTTAAAATAATAAAGTCGGTAAAAAACACAATTGCAAACCTCCAGCTTCACGACATTTGGCGCACTATGCACCCAACACTCAAAGATTTCACTTATTTTTCTCCTCCCCACAATAAATATTCACGTATAGATTATTTCTACACAGACTCCAATGGTATAGACATGATTAACGAATGCCATATAGGCCAAATATCTTGGTCAGACCACGCACCAGTCACATGCTCAGTCCAATGGCCAGATTTCCCCCCCACGACATACATCTGGAAACTCGATGATTTTCTCTTAAATGACCCCACCATCATTGCAGAAATCCAAAAATCAATCGCTGACTATCTGACACATAATGATCCCAGACAAACATCGACCACGAATGTATGGGAAGCGCACAAATGCGTAATCAGAGGGGAAATTCTCAAAATTAAAGCACGCATTAACAAACAAAACAGACTTAAACATACCAATCTTCTACAAACTATAACACAGCTGGAGGGTAAACACAAAGGCAACCCATCAGACAAAGACACTAGAGAGGCCCTGGATGATGCTAGAGGGGCACTTAGAACACTCCTCCTAGAAGCACATAACCGTAAAACCCTTAACATGAAACAAAAATATCATGAAGGCAGTAACAAACCTGGCAAACTGCTCGCCAGAGCGGTTCGCAGAAAGCAGCTGAAAACATACATTCACTCCCTGCAGAATCCAGATGGAACCCTGATAAAGGGTAGCAAACAAATAGCAAACTCCTTCCACTCTTTCTATCAATCTTTATACAACATTAACCAATCCACAGACACCTCACACCTCTCTGGGGACGTATGCACTAGGAACCAACTGATAGATCAATACTTAAAGACACTGAAACTACCACAGTTAGACTGTGAACAAAGAGACAGGCTAGATTCACATATCACTACAGACGAACTCCTACAGGCTATTAAAGACTTTCCAAGTGGGAAGAGCCCAGGCCCAGATGGCTTTTCTCTAAAATATTATAAGACATTTAAAGACACACTGGGACCCCTTATGCTCCAACTCTTCAATGAACTAATAGAGCACCCAACACTACCAGCAACAATGCTGAAAGCACATATCACTGTCTTGCCCAAACCGGGTAAACCACCGAACTCCCCAACAAATTTCAGGCCCATCTCCCTTTTGAATCTGGATATCAAAATCTTAGCCAAAATTCTTGCAAACCGCCTAAATAAATACCTCCCAACCCTAGTACACAACGACCAGGTGGGTTTTGTCCCGGGGCCGCGAGGCCCGCGATAACACCACCAAGGTGACCCAAATACTCAATTATGCACAAGTCGAGGGGGTGCCGATGGCACTGTTTTCGACCGACGCGGAGAAGGCCTTCGACCGTGTCGATTGGCTTTTTCTGCGTCGAGTCCTGAAGATCATGAATTTTGGAGACTCCTTCATCAACATGACCTTCGCACTTTACTCATCACCTAATGCTCAGATTAAAATAAATGGCACATTATCAAACACCTTTCCCATATCCAATGGCACACGCCAGGGCTGCCCCCTATCACCATTATTATTTGCCCTCTCTATAGAAGCCCTAGCTCAAAAAGTACGCCTCAACCCCCTGATAGAGGGGGTCCGAATAGGAGACAACGAACATAAACAGGCACTTTATGCCGACGATGTTCTCTACACCCTATCTAACATTGTGTCATATCACAGTAATTCTCAATCTCTATACTTCATGTTTTCCACGTTTCACTGTCCCTTTAAACATAATATCACATGACCGTTATGCCTTTATAAGCCCTCCTCTCTAATTCATCGATGCTTGGTAATTTGATTCACATGAGGAGTGATCACAACTTTCAAGAAGCTCTCTCCATTTTCGTCAAGTTGTTTTCTAAACTTTATATCTGCAAAGTTCTCTTCAATCACAGGACAGCATACTTCATTCTGAAACGCTAACTGACATACAGCATGTCTGCAGTAGTTCGGCGTCTGACGTCATCAGCACTCCGGGAGTCAGTGTCGCAGCTCCTCTCTGTTGCCGGATTCTACACTGCTTCTCAGGACAACTGAATTGCTAGCAAGCAAAGTCTTCACAAGTACACGCTGGTCATGAAGTGTTGGGTATCGTACTAAACATAAAGTTATTGCTGAAGTTACGCTAATTTCATATGTTCCTAAGACTGTATATACTAACAAATCAAGCTTATACATATACGTTACTAATGGAAAGTGTGCATGTTTAACATCTTCTGCATATATCCTGGTTATTTCTGCATACAATACACTGCCATAACCATTCCTCTGCATTCATAAATAAGGTTGCATATGAACTTTACTAACCTGAACATTTAAGCATCGTACCTGAGTGATAAGCTACTATCTATTTAAAGTGATACTAACAGAGCTTCAATTACATAAAGTTATAATTCATTTTATATCCAAAGAGATTATCTATTGTTTAGCAAATGCTATTATATTACTTAGGAGAGTATTAGCACATTCACATTGTTGTGCATATCTCCAGCAACTAAAGATAGTTGTTATTTACTTTTGACCTAAACAGGTCACCCTCAGTCAATGAGCAGAATAAGGTTCCTAGTTTATCAAGGTACCTAGGTTTGGTGTGAGACTGAGTGGAGTAGATACAACTGGGTTCATATTAATTATATAATAAATCCTCACATATTACCAAGCCCCCCTTAACCCACTTGTATCAATAATGGATGTTACTGAATTGTCCAACCGTGTTGGAACCCTTTCTCAAAATATGGATATAATGATCCAGGGTCTTAGGGACCTCCAAGTTGAAAATCAGGAATTACGAAAATATATTAGGGATCATGTACCTGCTCAAACTTTACCATCACCTCTTGTTTCTCCTGAGCCACAAATATGTCCACCTGAGAGATTTTCTGGAGACAGAACTCAATTTAGAGACTTTAAAAATTCATGTACTTTATTATTTTCATTGAAACCAAGAACCTATCCTACCGAAAGGGTTAAAGTTCTAACGGTAATTTCTTATCTCACTGGTGAAGCCAAGGCATGGGCTAATGCATACTATGAGAAAGAAGATCATATCTTAAACTCATTAGAATCATTTTTTAATGCCATGTCCTTACTATATGAAGATCACGACAAACAAGCTTCAGCAGAAAATTCTATCAGACATCTGCGACAAGGTAGACGCCCTGTAGAAGAATATATAACTGATTTCAAAAGATGGGCACCTGACACACAGTGGAATAACCCAGCTTTGACAAATCAATTCCGTATTGGATTAGCGGATGCTCTAAAAGATGAATTGGCACGTGTGGTTATTCCTAAGGACTTAGAAAATCTTATGACCTTGTCTATATCTATTGATCGTCGTTTGAGGGAAAGGAAGATTGAAAGAGGGTCATCAGAATTATCCACCAAGAAAGCCTATAGCTCTCATTCAGTTTCCACTGTCCGTTCAACAGATGAGCCTATGGAGATAGGTTTTGTCAAAGGTCCTCTTAAACCTGAAGAAAAGGCTAGACGAAGACAACTTAATCTTTGTTTATATTGTGCTGCTAAGGACCACGGAGTAAAGGAGTGTCCAATTCTGTTAAAATCAAAAAAGGGTAAGCAAGAGATAGCTCATTTAAATGAGACTGTTATAAAAAACTCATCTCACTTTACTCTTTCTGTTTGTCTACAGTGGGATCAACATCAACTTAAAGCCCAGGTGGTAATCGATTCAGGAGCAACTAATAATTTCATTCATTCATCCTTTGTTGAAAATCACAAGATTCCTATAATTAAAAAATTAATTGCATTACCTATTCGAGTTGTTGATGGTTCTTTTATCAATTCAGGTCCTGTTACCCATCATACAGATCCATTATCATTAACATTTTCAACAGGTCATTCTGAATTGTGTACCTTTGAGGTTATTCATTCTCCTTTGTACCCCATAATTCTAGGACTTTCATGGCTAAAGAAACATCAACCAACCATCTCATGGAATAGTGGTACTATTTCCTTCGACTCACCATACTGTAAAAAACACTGTACACAATCACAAACTATATTACAGGTTGATATCACAAATATACCAACAGAGTACTCAGATTTTTATGATGTTTTTGATAAGGTTGAGGCTCAATCTCTACCTCCCCACAGACCCTACGACTGTCCTATCGATTTAAAACCAAACAGTAAAATCCCTTATGGTCGTATATATCCACTCTCTGAACCAGAACTGCTTCATCTCAAAGGATATCTTGAGGAAAATCTAAAGAAAGGTTTTATTCGGCCTTCTACTTCTTCAGCTGGTGCCGGGATCTTTTTCGTGAAGAATAAAGATGACAGTCTCAGGCCTATAATTGACTATAGACAACTGAACAACTGTACAATAAAAAATAGATATCCTTTACCTCTTATTCCAGAACTCATAGAGAGGTTACAGGGTGCTACCATTTTCACCAAACTGGATTTAAGAGGTGCATATAATTTAATTAGAATTCGCAAAGGTGATGAATGGTTAACTGCCTTTCGCACTAGGTATGGTCTCTATGAATATTGTGTCATGCCTTTTGGTTTGTGCAATGCACCTGCAACTTTTCAGTTTTTCATTAATGATGTTTTCAAAGATTTACTTGACACATACATTGTCATTTATTTGGACGATATTCTCATTTATTCAAATTCCAAAGAGGATCACATACAACATGTCAGAACAGTTCTTTCAAGATTAAGACAGAACAACTTATATGTTAAGGCAGAAAAATGTATATTCAATTCTGATACTATTTCTTTCCTGGGGTATCATATTTCACCAAAAGGAATGTCCATGGAGGACAACAAAGTACAAGCTATCACTAACTGGCCTATTCCAAAAAATAAGAAAGAGCTCCAGAGATTCCTAGGATTCTCAAATTTTTATAGAAAATTTATTAAAGGTTTCTCTACTATCGCAAAACCTCTCACACTTCTCACCCGAAAGAATAACAAATACCACTGGAACCAACAGGCAGATGATTCTTTTAACGCTCTCAAACATAGTTTCATTACCGCTCCAATTCTACAATTCCCAGATCCATCGAAACAATATACATTAGAAGTAGATGCATCCGAATTTGCAATAGGAGCCATTCTGTCTCAAAAAGATTCTTCTACCAACATGCTTCATCCTGTTGCATATTATTCTCGGGTTATGAATTCGGCCGAAATTAATTACCCAATTGGGGAAAAAGAACTTCTAGCCATTAAGGCTGCATTAGAATTTTGGAGACATCTATTAGAAGGCGCAAGATTTCCAATCATCATATTTACAGATCATCGTAATCTACAATATCTAAAAACTAACAAAAGTCTTTCTTCCAGACAAGTCAGATGGAGTTTATTCTTTACTAGATTTGATTTTATAATCACTTATCGTCCAGGAGTAAGAAATACAAAGGCAGATGCTCTATCTAGATATTCAACTCCATTAACTGAGAGTTCTGAACTAAACTCAATAATACCACCAGAAAAATTCATTGGCCTCTTAGTGGGGAAAACATCTATTCTCAAAGAACAACAACAGAATGATCCATTGATTAATGATTCTAGGATTCATAAAGGTAATGATGGATTTTTTTACCATGGACATGCACTGTATGTTCCAGAATCTCTTAGGAATGACATTTTAGCTATGGCACATGATATTCCACTTTCAGGACATCCTGGTTTCAAGAAAACTCTTCATTTAATTCAAAGGGATTTCTGGTGGCCGCATATGATTCAGTCTGTAAAACAGTACATACAAGGGTGTGCTGTATGTACCAAATGTAAATCTCAAAGAATTCACCCTTACGGTTTACTTCTATCTCTTCCAATCGCTGACAGACCTTGGCAAGATATTGCCCTAGACTTCATTGTCGATCTACCTCCCTCTTCTAACAACACAGTCATTCTAGTTGTTGTGGATCTCTTTTCAAAAATGGCACATTTTATACCTATTCACACTTTGCCAACAGCTTCAGAAACAGCAGATTTGTTCATTAAACATATTGTCAGATTGCATGGGTTACCTAAGTCTATTACGACTGACAGGGGTACACAATTTACCTCTCGATTTTGGACACAACTCTGTTCTAGTTTGCATATTGATCGCCGTTTGAGTTCAGCTTACCATCCTCAAACAAACGGTCAGACCGAAAGGACTAATCAGAGTTTAGAGCAATATCTAAGATGCTACTGTACATTTCAGCAAGACAACTGGTCTTCTCTTCTACCTACTGCTGAATTCTCATATAATAACACCATTAATTCATCTACCAATACAACTCCATTTTTCATTAACTATGGGTTTCATCCCTCTTATCATCTTCTTCAAAGATCAGAAAGTTCTTGTCCCTTGGTAAATGACACTGTGAATACAATTGCTGAAGGATTCATTCAACTAAAACAGATTTTACTACAATCTCAAGAAAGGCAAAAACGTTATTATGACTTAAGGAGAACGAAACCTCCTGAGTATAAGGTGGGAGATCTAGTTTGGTTGTCTTCTAAACACTTGAAGCTTCACATTCCCAGTAAAAAGCTTGGTTCTCTGTTTATTGGTCCTTACAAAATTATTAGGATTGTTAATGCTAATGCTGTCACTTTACAACTACCAAGTTCTTTTAAGATACATCCAACATTTCATGTATCCCTTTTGAAACCTTATGTTCCAGTCAGAGATCAAGTCTTGACAACTCAAGTTCCGACACTCATTGAGGATGAAGTATCATATGAAGTTGATTCCATTTTGGATTCTAGATTCTATAAGAATTCTCTACAGTATTTAGTTCGGTGGAAAAATTATTCATCAGAAGAGGATTCTTGGGAACCATCCACTAACTTATCAGCCCCTAGATTGGTATCTCTGTTTCATCGCAGACATCCAGACCGTCCCAAACCCTGATCTGCGGAGCAGATCGTTAAGGGGGGTGTCCTGTCATATCACAGTAATTCTCAATCTCTATACTTCATGTTTTCCACGTTTCACTGTCCCTTTAAACATAATATCACATGACCGTTATGCCTTTATAAGCCCTCCTCTCTAATTCATCGATGCTTGGTAATTTGATTCACATGAGGAGTGATCACAACTTTCAAGAAGCTCTCTCCATTTTCGTCAAGTTGTTTTCTAAACTTTATATCTGCAAAGTTCTCTTCAATCACAGGACAGCATACTTCATTCTGAAACGCTAACTGACATACAGCGTGTCTGCAGTAGTTCGGCGTCTGACGTCATCAGCACTCCGGGAGTCAGTGTCGCAGCTCCTCTCTGTTGCCGGATTCTACACTGCTTCTCAGGACAACTGAATTGCTAGCAAGCAAAGTCTTCACAAGTACACGCTGGTCATGAAGTGTTGGGTATCGTACTAAACATAAAGTTATTGCTGAAGTTACGCTAATTTCATATGTTCCTAAGACTGTATATACTAACAAATCAAGCTTATACATATACGTTACTAATGGAAAGTGTGCATGTTTAACATCTTCTGCATATATCCTGGTTATTTCTGCATACAATACACTGCCATAACCATTCCTCTGCATTCATAAATAAGGTTGCATATGAACTTTACTAACCTGAACATTTAAGCATCGTACCTGAGTGATAAGCTACTATCTATTTAAAGTGATACTAACAGAGCTTCAATTACATAAAGTTATAATTCATTTTATATCCAAAGAGATTATCTATTGTTTAGCAAATGCTATTATATTACTTAGGAGAGTATTAGCACATTCACATTGTTGTGCATATCTCCAGCAACTAAAGATAGTTGTTATTTACTTTTGACCTAAACAGGTCACCCTCAGTCAATGAGCAGAATAAGGTTCCTAGTTTATCAAGGTACCTAGGTTTGGTGTGAGACTGAGTGGAGTAGATACAACTGGGTTCATATTAATTATATAATAAATCCTCACACATTGAAACATCGATACCTGAACTCCTCAGGGAACTGGAGGAATTTGGTAAGCTTTCGAATTTCCAGCTAAATTTATCAAAATCAGAGCTACTCAATGTTAACTCCCCTCCTGAAAAGATTCAATTTCTCACAATGAACTATAGGGTCCCGCTATCCCCAGCCAGGTTAAAATACTTAGGTATATACCTAACAGCCTCTCCCACAGACTTATTCAAAAATAACTATATTAACCTAAGAAATGAAATAATTAATGACCTTTCCTCATGGAAGAATAAATCCTTGTCCTGGCTGGGGAAGCTAGGCCTCATCAAAATGAACGTCCTCCCACGAATTCTATATGTCCTGCAAACCCTCCCTATACACCTACCTAAAGATTATCTTACTAACCTTCAGAGAACACTAGAACAATTCATTTGGTCGGGAATAAAACCTAGAATACCTAAAAAGACTCTCTACCTTCCTAGAGACAGAGGGGGCCTGGGCTTTCCAAATCTCACACTGTATAGAAGAGCTATTCTCCTTCAGAGGGTGATAGAATGGGCCCACAACACACAACAAAAACAATGGGTCAGAATAGATGGTCAAATTCTTCAGCATAACAATGTTGCCTCTCTGGCATGGATCCCCTCATCCAAATGCCCCAAAAATCTACACAGATTCCACTTGATTTCAGAAACTTTTTTAGAATGGGATAGAACTATAGCCTCCAGTACTCACATATCTACTTACTCGTCTCCATTAATCCCAATCCTGGAAAATCCTGATATTCCCTACTCCACAATGTGCAGACGCCTACATGCACCATACAGCCTGAGACAGGGCACTATACATAACGCACTTGCTGACGGTAAACTCAGATCCCAGGGGGAAATGGCAGAATGCTATGGTGACACCTTTACATCATGGATGAGATATCACCAATTGTATCACTACCTAATGCACCACAAACATAAAAATGATTTCTGCAGGGCCCTCACCCCATACGAATCCCTCTGCACAGCCCTAACACCACCCAAGAGGACTATTTCAAAAGTATATAAATTACTACTCACTCCACCTGACACACAGTTGCCGACATACACTAGAGCATGGAACAACGATCTACATAACATTATTGAGGAAGAAGAATGGCTGAAGTCATTGCGCATGGTCCAATGCTCCTCTGTCTCGGCGACTGTCCAAGAAATTCAGCTCAAATTACTCACCAGATGGTATCATACACCATCAAGACTACACCGCCTCTTCCCATCGGTCACAGCGACCTTCTGGAGGGGATGTGGAGAGACAGGCACACTGCTACACATTTGGTGGGCATGCCCCAAAATAACAAATTACTGGTCATCGGTAATCGAGACTATGTCGGAGAAACTAAACATGCAAATACCAAACACACCAGAAACCCTCCTCTTCTTGCACCTCCCTGAACAAATGGAGAAGCAGAAAAGGGCGCTCCTCCTGATTATGCTCACAGGTGCAAAGAGGCTTATTCCCAGATTGTGGAAGTCTTCAGAGACTCCATCTGTCTCAGAATGGCGATGTGCAGTGGAGGAATTGCTTGTGCTAGAAAAACTGCACTACTCATTGAGCAAACAATTACCCTTCTATGACACAATGATGTCCATGTGGAAATAAAATTGCCACATATGCTATAGCTATCAGGCTCTGGATACACCCTTTACCCCCCCCCTTTTTTTTTTTTTTCCCTTCTCTCCCCCCTTCCCCTCTCCCATCCTCTCCTTTTCTCACTTTCCACCTCTAGACTAACTCTCTTCCTAATTCTGATGAACATACTATATTGCTGATTAATGTCTAACTATACTTAAACGTTAATATATGGTTTTTTTATGTTCAAATATTCATAATTTAATGTTGAAAATTCAAGCTAAATACTGACGAAGGGCTTGCAAACATGCACAAAGACAATTGTTGTTAAAGTTTGATGAAAGAAGGAGAAATCAATCCGGCCTAGTTTGGGCCCTCCATGGACTCTTACTTTACATTTATTTATTATTTTTCCTACAACACCAAGGACGATTTGTATTTAATTCCTTCTTCTCCCTAGATTGAATGCATGTTACTGCTGGGCTCTTTGTTCTTGTAATATTGTTCTTTTTATTTCAATAAAGCTTGTTGAAAAAAAAATAAAAAAAAAAAAATAAACCCTAAGCTAGCTACAATGTAACTATTAGTTATATTGTAGCTATCTTAGGGTTTATTTTATAGGTAAGAATTTTTTAGTTTTAAATAGGAATTATTTAGGTAATGCTAGGAATATTTATTTAGATTTTTTTAAATTATATTTAAGTTAGTGGGTGTTAGGGTTAGACTTAGGTTTAGGGGTTAATAAATTTAATGTAGGTGGCGGCAGGGTAGGGGGGGCAGATTGGGGGTTAATAAATGTAATGTAGGTGGCGGCAGGGTTCGTGAGCGGCGGTTTAGGGGTTAAACATTTTATTTAGTTGTGGCAGGGTCCGGGAGCGGCGGTTTAGGGGTTAAACATTTTATTTAGATGTGGCGGGGTCCAGGAGCGGCGGTTTAGGGGTTAAATATTTTATTTAGTTGCGGCGGGGTCCGGGGGCGGCGGTTTAGGGGTTAAACACTTTATTTAGTTGTGGCGGGGTCTGGGAGCGGCGGTTTAGGGGTTAATACATATAATGTAGGTGGCAGCGGGGTCCGGGAGCGGCGGTTTAGGGGTTAAACACTTTATTAGAGTTGCGCCGGGGTCCGAGAGCGGCGGTTTAGGAGGTAAACTGTATAGTATAGTGTGATTGTTTAGTGACAGTATACCAAGAAAGCTGCGAAAAAGCCGAAGAGCAGTGAGATCGATGACTGTTAGTTAACAATAGTCGCACCGTACTTGGTACAGTAATTTTTGAGAACGTATTCAGGTCCGCTGCAGCGATGTTAGGTGATCTTAGGCGAGCGTATTGGTGCCGTAGAATGCAGGTAAGTTGACAGGTTGATAAATAGAGGCTATTGTCTTTCATTTGGTCATACTATCTTCTCTGAGGCTGTGATTCCTATTTATGAGACTAGTCCCTTGCTCCAATCCACCTCAGTTGTGTAGATAAATTAAATGATATTTTAAGGAAAGAAGCTAATGTGAAATAAACCAATACTTTATGGCCTCTTGTAAAATGAATTCTTCAAAGTTATAATTCCATTGAAATTTCTGTAGCTCACTTAGAGGTAGCTACAATTTATTTATGGCTGACAAAGTTAGACATGTATAGTGTAAGTTTAATTTAGTTTACATTAATTATTTTAAATGTAATATACTAAAGATTATCATTTGTCATATAAATGTTTATATTCTGCATATACTGCTTTGCAAATAATATAAAATAGAAAACAATGTAATAAGAATTGTATATATTTTACAATTTGACTTTTTTCTTTTAATTTTTAATAGTGGACGTCAAAAAACAGATCTACATAGCTTCTATTTAATTTCCTAATTTTTGCTATGTAAAATTAGATGTGTTTAATTTTTCTGGTTTGAGTGAAATGTATAATAGGTCTCTTGATATTGTCTTGGCTTGATATAATTGATTGATATTGGTTGGCTTAATGGGACATTCTACACTAAAATTGTTATTGTTTAAAAAGATAGATAAAGCCTTTACAACCCATTCCCCAGCTTTGCACAACCAACATTGTTATATTAATATACTTTATAACATTTAAACCTCTAAATTTCTGCCTGCTTCTAAGCCACTACAGACATGCTTTTTTATTAGCTTTTCCCAACAGGAGATTGCTAGTTCATGTGGGCCATATAGATAACATTGTGCTAACGCCCGAGGAGTTATTTAAGATTTAGCACAACACAGTACTAAATGCAAGTCAATAGAAAATAAATAAAAAGTCATGTGATCAGTGGGCTGTCAGAAGATGTTAGATACAAGGTAATCACAGAGGTAAAAAGTATATTAATATAACTGTGTTGGTTATGTAAAACTGGGGAGTGGTAAATAAAGGGATTATTTAGCTTTTAAAACAATAACAATTATATTGTAGACTGCCCCTTTAACATTTATTGGTTGATATTGGCGTAGCTTGATATTAATTGGTTGATATTGGCTTGGAACAGCCAATAGAATGCGAGCTCAATCTGATTGGCTGATTGGATCAGCCAATCCGATTGAACTTGAATCTGATTGGTTGATTCAATCAGCCAATCAGATTTTTCCTACCTTAATTCTGATTGGCTGATAGAATCCTATCAGCCAATCGGAATTCGAGGGACGCCATCTTGGATGACGTCACTTAAAGGAACCTTAATTCGTCGGGTAGTCGTCGGGGAAGGAGGATGTTCCGCGCCGGAGGTCTTGAAGATGGAGCCGCTCCTCGTCGGATGGATGAAGATAGAAGATGCCGCTTGGATGAAGATGTCTGTCGGTCCGGATGTCCTCTTCTGCCCGGATAGGATGAAGACTTCTGCTGGTCTGGATGTCCTCTTCTGCCCCATCGGATGAAGACTTTGGGTGAAGACGACTCAAGGTAGGGAGATCTTCAGGGGGGGTAGTGTTAGGTTTATTTAATGGGGGTTTGGTTTAGAGTAGGGGTATGTGGATGGTGGGTTTTAATGTTGGGGGGTGGTATTGTGTTTTTTTTTACAGGCAAAAGATCTGATTACTTTGGGGCATGCCCCGCAAAAAGCCCTTTTAAGGGCTGGTAATAGAGCTGTTAACTTTTTTAATTTAGATTAGGGTAGGGGCATTTTTTATTTTGGGGGGCTTTGTTATTTTATTAGGGGGCTTAGAGTAGATGTAATTAGCTTAAAATTCTTGTAATCTTTTTTTTATTTTTTGTAATTTAGTGTTTGTTTTTTTTGTAATTTAGTTTAGTTTATTTAATTGTATTTAATTGTAGGTACTTGTAGTTAATTTATTTAATTTATTTATTGATAGTGTAGTGTTAGGTTTAATTGTAACTAGGTAGCTTTTAAATAGTTAATAACTATTTAATAGCTATTGTACCTAGTTAAAATAAATACAAAGCTGCTTGTAAAATAAAAATAAACCCTAAAATAGCTACAATATAATTATTTGTTTTATTGTAGCTATATTAGGGTTTATTTTACAGGTAAGTATTTAGGTTTAAATAGGAATACTTTAGTTAATAATATTTAATTTATTTCGTTAGATTAAAATTATATTTAACTTAGGGGGGTGTTAGGGTTAGGGTTAGACTTAGCTTTAGGGGTTAATACATTTATTATAGTAGCGGCGAGGTCCGGTCGGCAGATTAGGGGTTAATAAGTGTAGGTAGGTAGCGGCGACGTTGGTGGGGGCAGATTAGAGGTTAATAAATATTATGTAGGTGTCGGCGAAGTTAGGGGCAGCAGATTAGGGGTTCATAGGGATAATGTAAGTGGCGGCGGTGTGCGGTCGGCAGATTAGGGGTTAAAAATATTTATTATAGTGGCGGGGATGTGGGGGGACCTCGGTTTAAGGGTACATAGGTAGTTTATGGGTGTTAGTGTACTTTAGAGCACAGTAGTTAAGAGTTTTATAAACCGGCGTTAGCCCAGAAAGCTCTTAACTACTGATTTTTTTCTGCGGCTGGAGTCTTGTCGGTAGAGGGTCTACTGCTCACTTCAGCCAAGACTCTAAATACCGGCGTTAGGAAGATCCCATTGAAAAGATAGGATACGCAATTGACGTAAGGGGATCTGCGGTATGGAAAAGTTGCGGCTTGAAAGTGAGCGTTAGACCTTTACCTACACGACTCTAAATACCAGCGGGCAGCCAAAAGCAGTGTTAGGACCCCTTAACGCTGCTTTTGACGGCTACCGCAGAACTCTAAATCTAGGTGATTGTTATGGAAGGTTCATGTATTTAACAGGAACTGGAATAAAGTCTGTGTTTTTTTTCTGCCAGTTGTGGGGTATAAGAACATTTCTCTCTGCATACTGCTGTCAGTCAGTGAAGGTCAAATCACTGCTGTGTGTGTTAATGGCAGCGAAAGTTATATATTTGTTTGTCACTGACATGCAATGGGATAAAGTCACTGCTCAGTTGTGTAAAATATGTGGCAGGGTCAAGGGTGAATTATGAGGTAGAGCTTTGGTAGGAGCCATTGTTTGACTCCGTCTGCCACCTGTGTCCAGTCACCTAGAGGTTTTCCAGGACAGTATTTTTGTGGAGGATATTTGGCGACCCTAGAAGCTGGGACCTTAGAGGTTTAGGGTTTTTTCAGTAATCAATAGTGGTGTCAAGCACGCCCTGACAACCACCTAGAACCACCACAGCCAACAAGCTTTATTCCTATGGTCTTGCAGACTTTACTGTGAGAAACAGATTTCTGCCTTAAAGGAACTGTCAAGTGAAAATGAAAATTTCAAGATTCAGATAGGGCATGCAATTTTAAACAACTTTCCAATTTACTTTTATCATCAAATTTGTTTTTTCTCCTGGTATTCTTTTTTGAAAGCTAAACCTAGGCAGAGGTACTTTCAAACTGATTTCTAAACCATTGAAGGCCGCCTCTTATCTCAGTGCATTTTGACAGTTTTACAAAGTTAGACAGTGCTAATTCATGTGTGCCATATAGATAACATGATGCTCACTCCTGTGGAGTAATTTATGAGTGAGAACTGATTGGCTAAAATGCAAGGCTGTCAAAAGAACTCAGATAAGGGGACATTCTGCATAGGCTTAGACATAAAGTTATCACAGAGGTAAAAAGTGTAAAAATATAACAGTGTTGTTTATGCAAAACTGGGGAGAGGTTAATAAAGGGATTATCTATCTTTTTCAACTAGACTGTCCCTTTAAACTATCAACGTGATCAAGGTCTTAGAACATGTGCGGCTTCTTGGAAATTTAAGGGCTATAACAGCATTATCTGTTTTCTGGTGCTAATGAGGGTTCTGTAAACTCCCTACTTTGTACAAAATGATCAAAGAGAACAAAACAAGATATTGTGTGAACTATAAACTTTCTGCTGCATTGAAATTCAATGTAACAGAGCCAAGCATAATTATAAAAAGAAAAAGAAAAAAATACAGTGGAGTGCTACAAGCTAGTGGATTGCTACACCAATGACAAACCAAATGATTACTCTTGAAAACCATTCTCAATATTACAGATATGCAATAAAATTATAAATTAACTGGGAAACAATCATGAAAAATTTACCCAATTAACTAGAAAACCCCAAAACACACCACCCAAAACTCTTTAGTTCATATTTGCCTCATATATGTGTCACTCTAGCCCGCCCCCTATGATCCAACAATGACCTGCTCCTTGCATCTTCTACCATCATCACCTCCTCCCATGCTACACTGCAGAACTTCTCTCATGCGGCACCAACCCTCTGGAATGCACTACTTCACGCTGTCTGACTTTCCTTAAAGGGACATAATACTCATATGCTAAATCACTTGAAACTGATGCAGCATAACTGTAAAAAGCTGACAGGAAAATATCACCTGAGCATCTCTATGTAAAAAAGGAAGATATTTTACCTCACAATTTCCTCAGCTCAGCAGAGTAAGTTCTGTGTAAAAAAAGTTATACTCAGCTGCAGCCCAGCTGCAGGTAAAAAAAAAATACTTAAGAAATGAACAGCAGCCAATCAGCATCAACAGTGCTGAGGTCATTATGAACTCTTTTACAGTGATCTCATGAGATTTCACTTAACTCTCATGAGATTTCATTGTAAACTTCCTTAAAGGGACAGTCTACCATAGAAAAGTTATTGTTTTAAAATATAGATAATCCCTTTATTACCCATTCCCCAGTTTTGCAAAACCAACACAGTTATATTAATATATTTTTTACCTCTGTGTTTACCTTGTATCTAGGAACATTCTTCCAGCCCTCTGATCACATGACTGTGACTTGTTATTATCTATTGTCTTAAATTTAGCATTGTTTTGTGCTAGATCTTAAATAACCCCCTGTGCCTGAACACAGTGTTATCTATATGGCCCATGTGTACTTTCTGTCTCTTTGTGTTGAAAAGAGATTTAAAAAGCCTGTGATAAGAGGCAGCCCTCAAAGAATTAGAAATTAGCATATGAGCCTACCTATGTTTAGTTTAAACTAAGAATACTAAGAGAAAGAAGCAAATTTGATGATAAAAGTAAATTGGAAAGTTGATTCAAATTAAAAGTCCTATCTGAATAATGAAAGTTTAATTTATACTAGACTGTCCCTTTAAGCTGAATAGGGAAATAAGATGAGAGTGCATGTAAGCTCGCTCCTTCCGCTGTCACGGGACAGACATACTAATTTGCTGCTTAGAAGTCTTTTACAATGGGATGTGGCTACTGAGAAACTTTTGAGGTAAAATATCTTTCTTTTTTACATAGAGTTCAGGTGATATTTTCTAGTCAGCTTTTTACAGCTATACTGCATCACTTTCAAGTGTTTCAACATTTGGGTATTATGGCCCTTTAATCTGTCCTCCTTTAAACACTCCCTAAAGACATTTTTTTTTCTAGGAAGCCTATCACCCAACTCCATAACAGATCAATTCCACTTAACTAATTAATTGCCTTCATCTAAATATGAACTAACATCATTCTCACCTTTGCAATCCCCACCTCCTTTATCTCACCCTCCTACCCTTGCAGATTGTAAGTTCCCACCGGAATAGGACCCTCAATACCTCCTGTATTTGTTTAATAAATTATGTCCAGTGTCTTAAAATTGTGTCATTAATTAATTAATTAATAATGTGTCGTTGTACTTTTATATTTTGTACCCATGGACAGCGCAGCAGAATTTGTTGGCGCTTTAAAAATAAAGAACAATAATAATAATATTCATAGGCCAGAGACACATGTCATGCAACCCCATTATGTCAGGGACCATTGGTTTGCAATTAAATGTGTAACTAAAACAGTTGGAGAACATATGAGTGGGAAGGAATTATACATTAGAACTATCACTTTAAAAGTGCTGCCTCCTAAACATTGCAGCCTTAGACACAGGCCTAGTTGGTCTAGTAAAAAACATGGATTAATCATGACACAAAAAAGTGGACTTATAGTGAAGAGTTAATGTGGAAACTATAAAAAGCAGTTAGAGGATGTATTACAGGAAATGGTTATAAGCACAATTAGTGGTTGCTTGTATACAAAAGATGAAAGAAGAGATATAGGAATTATAATTATATACCTGCCACCATTACATGACGTAAAGTGCTGTGTGGTGATGGGCATGTTTTGGGCAGCCCTAAGGATCTAGGCATTCGGGGTGCTACTTGCTAAAAGAACTGTTCTTGTCAGTACTCCACAAATCGTGATGAACAGGAAGGAGGACAGGACAGGGGACAAAGGTCCCAATTGAGGTCAGTCCCACAGGATGCAACACAACTGGCTCTGCAGTTAGGGAAGGATTTATAGAGGCCTATTTATCAAGCCGTCAACCGCAAATACGCTGGAATTCCGCAGCGTAATTGTGGCGAGCTTGATTCCCCTTATTTATCAAAGCCTACAGAGTGGCAAAAGTAGAAATCTGTGACGTAGCATACGATCCACTGTTCTCAGTCCGCAACAGATTGATGCTTACGTCATTACAGATGTTCCGAATGCAAATTCGGCACTATCTGACTACTTTTGCTAGTTATCAAAGTTCTACCAGGTACGCTCGCCACTATTCTGGCCCAGCGTACCTGCTTTTCAATCCGCCGCCCTGGATGGGAGTCTGAAAGCAGCAAAAGCTTATGTTCACTGCTGCCCGATATCCCATTGATTCATATGGGAGAATAAAAGTTATGTTTACAACTAACACCCTAACATGTACCCCGAGTCTAAACACTCCTAATCTGCCGCCCCTGACACCACCACCACCTACATTATACTTATTAACCGATAATCTGCCACCCCCTACACCGCTGCAACCTACATTATACTTATTAACCCCTAATCTGCCGCCCCTACACCGCCGCCATCTAAATTATACTTATTAACCCCTAATCTGCCGCCCCTACACCGATGCCACCTACATTATACTTATTAACCCCTAATCTGCCACCCCAACACCGCTGCCACCTACATAAAGTTATTAACCCCTATTCCGCCACTCCCGGACCCTGCCACCACCTACATAATGTTATTAACCCCTATCCCACCACAACTAAATAAATGTATTAACCCCTAAACCCCTGGCCTCCCACATCACTAGCACTTACTAAACCTATTAATCCCTAAACCGTCAGCCCCCCACATCACCATAAACTAAATTAAACTATTAAAGCCTAAACCTAACAACCCGCTAACTTTATATTAAATATTAACTCATCCATATCTTCTAATAAATTTAAACTTACCTTTAGATTTAAATTAAACTATATTAAACTAATAATTAATCTACCATAATTGTTAGACTAAATTACATTAAACTATATTAATCTAATAATTAATCTACCCTAACTGTTAGACTAAAATTACATTAAACTACAAATTAAATTAACTATGTTATATATTTAAACACCTAACCCTACTCAAATAATTTAAATCTACACTAAAAAATTACTAAGTTACAAAAAATAACAAACACTAAGTTACAAAAAATAACAAACACTAAGTTACACAAAATAAAAATGAAATTGTCAAATAGTTAAACTAATTACACCTAATCTAAGGGCCCTATGAAAATAAAAAAGCCCCCCCAAAATAATAAAACCCTTTTACCTGTAAATAAAAAATACAAATACCCCCCCAACAGTAAAACCCACCACCCACACAACCAACCCCCTCAAATAAAAACCTAACTAAAAAAACCTAAGCTCCCCATTGCCCTGAAAAGGGCATTTGGATGGGCATTGCCCTTAAAAGGGCATTTAGCTCTATTGCAGCCCAAAACCCTAGTCTAAAAATAAAACCCACCCAATACACCCTTATAAAATCCTAACACTAACTCCTGAAGATTCACTTACAGTTTTGAAGATCCGACATCCATCCTCCAAGAAGCCGGCAGAAGTCTTCATCCAAACAGTGTTAATTTTGGCATCAAATTTCTATTTAGTCTTAGTTTTAGTCTTTTGACTAAAATTCCATTTTAGTTTTAGTCGTATTTTAGTCATCTGAATTGCTTTAGTTTTAGTCTAGTTTTAGTCGACTGAATCTCCAGTAGATTTTAGTCGACTAAAATCTTAGGGGTGTAGTTAAAGTTTAATGCATTATTTAAGCATTTCCCTATAATTTGCAAACTGATTATATACTCCAGGAGTAAACATAACACCTGTTAATATTTATGGTATTAAGGTTTAAACATGCAATACAGACACAGATTTAGCCATTGTGATATGTAACATCTTTATTAAGCTTAAAATTAAATAAAACCAAGTTTCATAAACAGTAATTGGATATGGATTGATTATAACACCTTGCATAAAATGTTTTTGTCAGCAAATTTTGATTTAGTTTTAGTCATAGTCTTTTGACTAAAATGTCATTTTGATTTAGTTTTAGTCATAGTCTTTTGACTAAAATGCCATTTTAGTTTTAGTCGTATTTTAGTCACCAGAATTTCTTTAGTTTTATAATCATTTTAGTCTAGTTTTAGTCGATGAAATTAACACTGCATCCAAGCAGCCAAAGTCTTCATCCAAGCCCGCAGAAGTCTTCACCCAGACGGCAACATTTTGCAACATACTTAGCACTTCCAGCCTTTCAAGATAGCGTAAGGGAAGCAAACATTGTGTAGCAAAAACAACCAAAATAAAAAATAAAAGGTGTATTTTAATATGGTTTTAATTTTTTTATTAATGAATTAATCCAACTATAGAGAATTCAATTTCGAGTTTACTTTTCCTTTAAAGATTAAAGGATCCAATCTAAAGTGACTGAGGTTGCTGATTTAGGAAAACTCACTACAAATGTTTGAAGGGTGTGTGCTACATGGGTTAATTGTTAGATAAATATTAGTTTTATGGTAAGTAAATACATAGAGGATTTAGCCTATGGCAGAGAGCAGTAGCAGAGCCACAAGGGGAACCTTTATGGCTTCTTGTTACTGTGTTAATGCACAGAACAAATATTAATGTATAATATAACTCTTACACTATATATTCAGGTATTCTTTAACTCTTCTTATAAAACGTACCTATTTATGGAAGTATAAATACTATATCATACCATCACCAACATATCCTGCCTACATATAGTTTCACTCACTTCTCTTTGTTGCAGTATCTACAAACCACACATTGTTGTCTCATCCTATATTATAAAAGACAAGAGTTTGTCTGAAGCCGTCATGCGCAGTTCAGACAAACACTTGGCCTTAGACAGCAGCTGATCACATGCGCAGGGGTGAAACACAGCAGCGCGAGGACCGGGCAGCACAGCTGATCGCACGCGCAGGGGGAGTGAGAGAGGACCGGGCAGCACAGCTGATCGCACGCGCAGGGGGAGTGAGAGAGGACCGGGCAGCACAGCTGATCGCACGCGCAGGGGGAGTGAGAGAGGACCGGGCAGCACAGCTGATCGCACGCGCAGGGGGAGTGAGAGAGGACCGGGCAGCACAGCTGATCGCACGCGCAGGGGGAGTGAGAGAGGACCGGGCAGCACAGCTGATCGCACGCGCAGGGGGAATGAGAGAGGACCGGGCAGCACAGCTGATCGCACGCGCAGGGGGAGTGAGAGAGGACCGGGCAGCACAGCTGATCGCACGCGCAGGGGGAGTGAGAGAGGACCGGGCAGCACAGGTGATCACACGCGCAGGGGGAGTGAGAGAGGACCGGGCAGCACAGGTGATCGCACGCGCAGGGGGAGTGAGAGAGGACCGGGCAGCACAGCTGATCGGAGAGAGAGAGAGAGAGAGAGAGAGAGAATGAGAGAGAGAATGAATGAGAGAGAGAGAATGAGAGAGAGAATGAGAGAGAGAATGAGAGAGAGAGAGAATGAGAGAGAGAGAGAGAATGAGAGAGAGAGAGAATGAGAGAGAGAATGAGAGAGAGAATGAGAGAATGAGAGAGAGAATGAGAGAGAGAGAGAATGAGAGAGAATGAGAGAGAGAGAGAGAATGAGAGAATGAGAGAGAGAGAATGAGAGAATGAGAGAGAGAGAGAATGAGAGAATGAGAGAATGAGAGAGAATGAGAGAGAATGAGAGAATGAGAGAGAGAGAATGAGAGAATGAGAGAGAGAGAGAGAGAGAGAGAGAGAGAGAGAGAGAGAATGAGAGAGAGAGAGAATGAGAGAGAGAGAATGAGAGAGAGAGAGAATGAGAGAGAGAGAGAGAGAGAGAGAATGAGAGAGAGAGAGAATGAGAGAGAGAGAGAATGAGAGAGAGAGAGAGAATGAGAGAGAGAGAGAGAATGAGAGAGAGAGAGAGAGAGAGAATGAGAGAGAGAGAATGAGAGAGAGAGAGAATGAGAGAGAGAGAGAATGAGAGAGAGAGAGAATGAGAGAGAGAGAATGAGAGAGAGAGAGAATGAGAGAGAGAGAATGAGAGAGAATGAGAGAGAGAGAGAGAATGAGAGAGAGAGAGAATGAGAGAGAGAGAGAATGAGCGAGAGAGAGAGAGAGAATGAGAGAGAATGAGAGAGAGAGAGAATGAGAGAGAGAGAGAGAGAGAGAGAGAGAGAGAGAGAGAGAGAGAGAGAGAGAGAGAGAATGAGAGAGAATGAGAGAGAGAGAGAATGAGAGAGAATGAGAGAGAGAGAGAGAGAGAGAGAGAGAGAGAGAATGAGAGAGAGAGAGAGAGAGAATGAGAGAGAGAGAGAGAGAGAGAGAGAGAGAATGAGAGAATGAGAGAGAGAGAGAGAGATAGAATGAGAGAGACAGAGAGAGAGAGAGAATGAGAGAGAGAGAGAGAGAATGAGAGAGAGAGAGAGAATGAGAGAGAGAGAGAGAATGAGAGAGAGAGAGAGAGAGAATGAGAGAGAGAGAGAGAGAATGAGAGAGAGAGAGAGAATGAGAGAGAGAGAGAATGAGAGAGAGAGAGAGAGAGAGAGAGAGAGAGAGAGAGAGAGAGAGAATGAGAGAGAGAGAGAATGAGAGAGAGAGAGAGAATGAGAGAGAGAAAGAATGAGAGAGAGAGAGAGAATGAGAGAGAGAGAGAGAGAGAGAGAGAATGAGAGAGAGAGAGAGAGAGAGAATGAGAGAGAGAGAGAGAGAGAATGAGAGAGAGAGAATGAAAGAAAATGAATTACATATAACACATAACACAACACGGCCCGTGTGAACGGGCTTTAGGACTAGTCCCCTCATAAAGTGTTAACTCTTTGATAAGGAGGAGGAGGAGTATTGTAACGTGTCTATTATCATTTTTGCATCTCCATTGTATCACTATAAATAAGGGCTAGATTTATCAAAGCTGAGGCGTACAGGGGCACCTATACGCGCCCCTGTATGCCTCAGCTCGCCTGTGGCGGGCAAAATTACCCGCAGGTAATCAACATTGCACACGAGCGCAATGTTGCGCTTGCGTGCAATCCCGCCTCCTGCCCATGCACAGCCAATCACACACGGGCAGGAGCTGTCAATCTCCTAGGTCGGACACGACCACGGAGATTGAATTTCGCCAATTTAGAGGTGGCGAAGAGCTTAGGGAAGCTGAGAACTTGCAGCCGTAGGGGCTTGATAAATCGAGCCCTAAGTGTCATATGTTCACCCTTAGCTCAAATACAGAAATACAATAATATATATACAGTATATATATATATATATATATATATATATATATATATATATATATATATATATATATATTATGCCTTCAGTGCTTTACAGTGGTGTAAATTATCTGATGAATTATAAAATAAACCATGTGAAGTTTGAAAATGTTATCACTGAATTGAAAATTGTGGCAAGTTTGCACATGCTGCTTTGTGTATAAAATCTCTTCAGTGTACTATTTATCTAATAAGTAGAGCAAATCTGAAAAACCATCTTAAAGGGACATTAAACTATAAATTTATTTCACTCACCTCCCTCTAATTACGGGTGTCACCATTTTGTAACCTAGGTTGCACTGCAGGTATCTGAAGGATTGTACAAACAGCTCAGCATTGGAATGCATTGAAAGCCAGACTTCAACATGGCGGCACCCATGACTCAGGAAATAACCATGATACTATGCTTATAAAGGTAATTCATGTTTAATGTCTCTTTAATCTGCACCTTACTGATGTATGGGTCCTGATTGGTAGATAGCTCCGTGCTTGGAATAAAGCAATGTCCGCATTAAAAAGGATAAAACTGACTTTTTTACACTGCCCTGTAGGAGCTACATCATGGTATTATTCTGGGCTTATATAGCACACTACTGTCTTCTATAGTTCTCTAATATTTTAGCTTTTTGCCATCATTAGTGTTAAAAAGAACAAGATGTAGGAACTATGAGGCATAGGGGCCGATTTATCAAGTTCCTTCAGGTTCGCCGGAAACCGAAGTTATGAAGCAGTGGTCTGCATTTATCGATGTGCAGTGGACATGATACGCTACATAGTATCATGTCCACTCGCACTTACATAAATATACCCCATAATGTAGATATATCCCACAAATCAACCACTTACAACAGAGGCACAAAACTGTCAACGTGTTACTTCATTCTGTTACTATATTCATCTGGTGTGGGCAGCTGGTGTGTGTCATATTTACAGGGTATTTACTTACAAAACAAATGATGCAAATACAAGCAATGGTTTCCTCTGCATTTTACTAAACTTGATCATTAATGCACAAAAAATGTAGAGCACTCTGCCGTGTCTCTGGTAAATCTTGAGTAATAAAGGCAAGTTAGGTTGCATGGGTTGTTGCACTGCTTGAACAACTTATATTTCTCCAGCTATAGCACAAGATAAACCTTTTGTGGATGGGCAGCCAGAGAATCTTCAGAACAGACTGCTATAAGGGAATATACAAAAAAAGACCTTAATATTTGAAAAGCTTAATGTTTTTAAAGCCAGTTGTTTCCTGTAAAAATATGGATCACCTGTCCAGCTAGACCATCGTAGCTACTATAGCAATCAAAGAAACAAATAACGGGCCAGATTATGAGTGGAGCACATTATAAAGCTTACGCAAGCATGATATTTATGCTCTACTCAGTAATACCAACGAACGGAAATGTGACGTTATGTGAACACGATCTCACTTTCGCATTGCCCGGAAGCCAAGCACTTACGAGAGTGCACTTCCATAGGCTCCAATGAAGCCTTGTTTTTATGCCAGCACCCATGGCAAACCACCTAGTGCAGCACAGGGGGCAAATTGCGCAGCGTTGGGCAGCAATAAATACATATATATGTATTTGCATATATACATATATATTTATGTGTTTATATGTGTATATAAAGTGAAACCGTGAGCTTGCGGTAGCATTAACCAGTCACTTGTAATGGCTGGTTATTTAACGTGCGCCTGTAAAGGGGCAAACTTGGCCCAAAATAGGCAAAATGGTGGTGTTACCTTGTAAACAAATCAGTAAATATCCTGGAGAAATTAATCAGCTGCTATTTTCCATGAACTTTAGAAAATACCAATATAAATCTGTATTGATGTTATTTTTATTTATTTATTTATTTTTTTATTTTTTTTTGGGGGGGGGGGGGTGGAGATATTTGCAAATCATGCTAAAAAAATTCCAAACATATTACATGTGGTCTTGTATAAGTATTTCACAGAAAACACTGAAAAACAGAAAACACTGAAATTAAAGAGACAGGAAACCCCAACATTTTACTTCACAATTCATATAGTACATACAATTTTAAACAACTTTTCAATTTACTTCTATTATCAAATTTGCTTCATTCACTTGTTATCCTTTGCTGAAGGAACAACATTGCACTACTGGTATCTAGCTGAACACATCTAATTAGCCAATCACAAGAGACACATGTGTGCAGGCACCAATGAGCAGCTAGCTCCCACTAGTGTAGGATATGTGCATATTCTTTTTCAACAATGGATACCAAGAGAATCAAACACATTTGGAAATAGAAGTTAAATTAAGTGTCTTAAAATGACATGCATCTAAATCGTGCAAGTTTAATTTTGACTTTCCTATCCCTTTAAGGTTTATTGATAAAGCACAACAAACTAATACAAAATCAGGAGATAATAACTTCTTAAAAAAGAAAAAAAAAAAATCCCCACTGAGATCTGTGTCTCATCCATATTAGATGGTTCAGTTGTCAGTATGACCTTGTGAGTCATTGCACGAAGACTAGAACGCAGTGCTTTTGAAGTATCTCTAGAACTGATAACGTTAATTAAACTCTCAGCACACACTGCCAGGGAGGACGTCTGAGCTGTAGTTTAGTTATGGAATGATGCCCTAAACAGTGGTTGGATCACACCACGTCTAAACATGAAGTGGTTAGCCGCAGACGCCCTCTCACATCTGTAAAAAACGGGTGAAGGCAGTAATTTGTGAGAGCCTGGAGGTGTAGGAAGTACTAGCAGCAGCTTGCTCAGATATAACCCATCCTTATTAATGGCCCAAGGGGTTAAACAGCGTTGTCTAAACCTGACTAAAGAAATTAACTTTGGGACAATAATAACATTCGTTCTTTTAATTCAGGCCTGTTCATTCTGTGTTTTTTTTTTCTTTCTTTGTGCCTTTTCCTGTGCTCCCCTGTAATATTGAACTAGACAAAAATCAGGCTATTTATCTCATCAGCTAAACAAATTCCACATTTACTGCTTCCCAGCTTTGGTGTGGGTGGGTGTTTGTGTCTTTTTATTTTTTATTTTAAGGTCGTGAAGAAGGACACTATGTTTATTAAAGTTCCTTTGTGAAAAGTGCAATTTAAATCTTAAATTACATATAAATCTAAATGAAGGAGTCATTTTATAGGTTCTACTTTTGTGACATCCCCTAAACCGCCAGCCCCCACATTGCTACTACTAAAATAAACCTATTAAACCCTTAACCGCCAGCCTCCCACATCGCTATTACTATACTAAACCTATTAACCCCTAAACTGCAGCCCCCCCACATTGCTACTACTATACAGGGGTTAATAGTTACTGCACAGGGGTTAATAGTTTAATTTAGTGTGTTGCGTGTTGGGGCCGGCGGTTTAGGGGTTAATAGATTTAGTTTAGTAGTTGCGATGTGGGGGGCCTCGGTTTAGGGGTTAATAGGTTTATTATAGTAGTTGCGATGTGGGGGGCGGTGGTGTAGGGGTTAATAGTTTTTTTATAGTCGTTGCAATGGGGGATGGCAGTTTAGGGGTTAATAGGTTTACTATAGTAGTAGGGATGTGGGAGACCAGCGGTTTAGGGGTTAATAGCTTTATTTAGTGTTGGCTATGCGGATGGGTGGCGGATTAGGGATTAATAAGTTTAATAAAGTATTTGCGATGCAGGAGGGTGGCGGTTTAGGGGTTAATAGATCGTTTATGGGTGTTAGTGTACTTTGTAACATTTTAGTTATGAGTTTTGTGAAAGATCTCAAATCACGGTATAGATCACGGTGGTATAGGCTATAACGCAAGCATTTTAGCCGGACCACACTTTTTTGAGTGTGGAATGGATCGTTGTGTTACAGGCTAAAACGCTTGTAGTATAGCTATACTGCCTCGACTTTTAATACGGGAGACCTGCCATTCCACACGCAATGGCCAATTTTTCAGCGGTATAGCCGTGCCGTACCATACCGCAAAACTTGTAATCTAGGTGAAAGTAAGTACTTTTGCATTGTCTTTTTATTATGCATTTATTGATTATGTTATTTTACTGTGTTTAGTGGTCCTATAACCCCTTAAAAACCGTGATGTGCCATGTACGTCACTGGTAGTTAAAGGTTTCTTTGTTTATAATAGTGCGGGCACCACCGCAAATGGCAGGAACGTGCTATTATTCACTCCCTCCTCCCTTCTGGTTACCAGAAATAGTGTGGTCTTGCCGCTGGCAGTGTGATTGCACTTTTAGTATTGCAAACCACATAGTAAGACCAGCAACGTGCTGGTCCTTAAGGGGTTAATGGATTCCATCTTCTATTTTAAAAAAAATGTATCTAGTCCCATGTCCACTGTAGGAGAATTGCAGGGTTTTGTCATGTTCAATGTATACATAATACACCATATTAGATAGGGATACCTTATCCAATATGGCTTTCAAGTGTATTACATGAGCACAGAGTTTATGCAACTCACTAGCACATCAAGATAAAACAAAAAAACACAAATACCAGAGTTCTGTGGTTTGTGGAACACTTGCAGGATATCACAAAATGGAATTCTTCTAAGACAGTAACATTTAAAAAAAAAGTTGTAATTATAGGTAATAGAACACGGGGTCCATACACGTACCATGTTGCATCCTTGAAATTTCCTTTTATGGTAAATTTTTGTGAACTCACAAATCTTATGATTTAGAAACATCATAGTTGCCATGGTCACAATGTAGCCACTCAAAAGTTGCCTCTATTACATTGCCACTAGTGGGACAAACTCCCTTTATGCTCTTGAATACCAGAAAAGCAATGTGTTGCAGTTCTTTCTGGCATCCAAGGGGTTAACCCTAGTCATTACACTTGCCCTAAATGTTTACTCTAAAGCTAGCCCTAACTCTACCCCTAAAGCTAGTCCTAGCCACAGCTATACTTAATGCTAAAGCTAGTCCTAATATTACCCCCAAATCTAGTCCTAACTCTAAAGCTATGCTTAACGCCAAAGCTAGTCCTAACTCTACCCCTAAAGCTAGCCCTAACTCTACCCCTAAAGCTATTCCTAACTCTAAAGCTATACTTAATGCTAAAGCTAGCCCTAACTCTACCCCTAAATCTATTCCTAACTCTAAAGCTATACTTAATGTTAAAGCTAGCCCTAACTCTACCCCTAAAGCTATCCCTAACTCTACCCCTAAAGCTAGTCCTATCTAAAGCTATGCTTAATGCTAAAGCTAGTCCTAACTCTACCCCTAAAGCTATTCCTAACTCTAAAGCTATGCTTAACATTAAAGCTAGTCTTAACTCTACCCCTAAAGCTAGTCCTATCTAAAGCTATAATTAACACTAAAGCTAGTCCTAACTCTACCCCTAAAGCTAGCCCTAACTCTACCCCTAAAGCTAGCCCTAACTCTACCCGTAAGTTATTCCTAACTCTAAAGATATGATTAACGCTAAAGCTAGCCTTAACTCTACCCCTAAAGATATTCCTAACTCTAAAGCTATGCTTAACACTAAAGCTAGCCCTAACTCTACCCATAAAGCTATCCCTAACTCTACCCCTAAAGCTAGCCCTAACTCTAAACCTATGCTTAACCCTAAAGCTAGCCCTAACTCTAAAGCTATGCTTAATGCTAAAGCTAGCCCAAATTCTACCCCAAAAGCTAGCCTCAACTCTAAACCTATGCTTAACCCTAAAGCTAGTCCTAACTCTACCCCTAAAGCTATCCCTAACTCTAAAGCTATGCTTAACGCTAAAGCTATTCCTAACTCTACCCCTAAAGCTAGCCCTAACTCTAATGCTATGCTTAACACTAAAAGCTTGCACTAACTCTACCCCAAAAGCTAACCCTTGCTCTAAAGCTATGTTTAATGCTATAGCTAGCCCTGTCTCTACCCCTAAAGCTAGCCCTAATGCTAAAGCTATGTTTAACGCTAAAGCTAGTCCTAACTCTACCTCTAAAGCTAGCGCTAACTCTACCCCCGAAGCTAGTTCTAACGCTAAAGCTAGCCCTAACTCTACCCTTAAAGCTAGTCCTAACTCTACCCATAAAGCTAGTCTTAACGCTAAATCTAGCCCTAACTCTACCCTTAAAGCTAGTTCTTACTCTAAAGCTTTTCTTAATGCTAACGTTAGCCCTAACTCTACCCCTCAAGCTAGTCCTAATTCTAAAGCTATACTAAATGCTAAAGCTAGCCCTAACTCTACCCCTAAAGCTCAACCTAGCTCTAACTCTATGCTTAATGCTAGAGCTAGCCCTGTCTGTACCCCTAAATCTAGCCCTAACTCTAATGCTATGCTTAACACTAAAAGCTAGCCCTAACTCTACCCCAAAAGCTAACACTAACTGTAAAGATATGCTTAACGCTTAAGCTAGTCCTAATTCTACCCTACATGCTAACCCTATATCTAAAGTTATGCTTAACACTAAAGCTAGCCCTAACTCTACTCATAAAGCTAAACCTGACTCTACCTCTAAAACTAGTCCTAACTCTAAAGCTATGATTAATGCTAATATTAGCCCTGTGTCTACCACTAAATCTAATGCTACCTCTAAAGCTATTCTTAACGCTAAAGCTATCTCTAACTCTACCCCTGAAGCTAGTTCTAACTCTAAAGTTATGCTTAAAGCTAAAGCTAGCCCTAGCTCTACCCCTTAACTAGCCCTAACTCTAAAGCTATTTTTAACGCTAAAGCTAGCCCTAACTCTACCCCTAAATCTAGCCCTAATTCTACCCCTAAATCTAGACCTAACTCTACCCCTAAAGCTAGTTCTAACTCTAAAGCTATTCTTAACGCTAAAGCTAGCCCTAACTCTACCCCTAAAGCTATTCCTAACTCTAAAGCTATGCTTATCGCTAAAGCTAGCCCTAACTCTACCCCTAAAGCTATTCCTAACTCTAAAGCTATGCTTATCGCTAAAGCTAGCCCTAACTCTACCCCTAAAGCTAGCCCTAACTCTACCCCTAAAGCTATTCCTAACTCTAAAGCTATGCTTATCGCTAAAGCTAGCCCTAACTCTACCCCTAAAGCTATTCCTAACTCTAAAGCTATGCTTATCGCTAAAGCTAGCCCTAACTCTACCCCTAAAGCTAGCCCTAACTCTACCCCTAAAGCTATTCCTAACTCTAAAGCTATACTTAACTCTAAAGCTAGCCCTAACTCTACCCCTTAAGCTTGCCCTAACTCTAAAGTTATGCTTACGCAAAAGCTAGCCCTAACTCTACCCCTTAAGCTAGCTGTAACTCTAAAGTTATGCTTAACACTAAAGCTAGCCCTAACTCTACCCCTAAAGCTAGTTCTAACTCTACCCCTAAAGCTAGTTCTAACTCTACCTCTAAAGCTAGTTCTAACTCTAAAGCTATTCTTAACGCTAAAGCTAGCCCTAATTCTACTTCTTAGGCTAGCTCTACCTCTAAAGCTATGCTTAATGCTAACGCTAGCCCTAACTCTAAAGCTATGCTTAACACTTACACTTAAGCTAGCCCTAATTTTAAAGCTATGTTTAATGCAAAAGCTAGCCCTAACTCTACCACTAAAGCTAACCCAAACTCTACTACTAAAGCTAACTCAAACTCTACCCCTAAAGCTAGCCCTAACTCTAAAGCTATACATATGTAAGGAGGTTAGGGTGTGTGGAACTAAGAATGCAATGAAAGTCTTTTGAAAGCTTTACTGATTGATAGGCAAAAGAGCAGTTGGTAATTGAACTTGAAAATCACAGAAACAGCAAGTTTGAACATAGGCCTTATGTAAAACACTATAGTCCAATACAAAGTTCAGAATACTTTATAGGGACATTGTACACTAGATTTTTCTTTGCAGAAATGTTTTGTAGATGATCCATTTATATAGCCCATCTGGTAGTGTATAGTTTTGCTTATTTTTTAAGAACAGTGTGCTGATTTTCAGACTCCTAGCCAAGCCCCACAGTGCCAGATACACAAGTTTACAGATTCCTGCAGGCTCCTGTTTATGTTATCTGTGTTTTCATATGCAGGGAAAGGGGGAGGTGGAGAGTGTTTGCTATTATTTTACCCAGCCCCTTTCAGTGGGTGTCCCAGATTAAAAGGTTTTATACTGGATTTTTAGATCAGTATCTGTGCATATTCTCCTTCATAGTAGTGTCTATTACATGCAGTTATAGGAAAATTGGTGTACACTGTCCCTTTAAGTAGATTGCAGGAAATATGTCCAGCCAATAGAATGCAAGCTCAATCTGATTGGCTGATTGGATCAGCCAATCGTATTGAACTTGAATCTGATTGACTAATTGAATCAGCCAATCAGATTTTTCCTACCTTAATTCCGATTGGCTGATAGAATCCTATCAGCCAATCGGAATTCGAGGGACACCATCTTGGATGATGTCACTTAAAGGAATATTCATTTGTCGGGTAGTCGTTGGTTGAAGAGGATGGCTCCGTGTCGGCTCGTTTGAAGATGGCCCCGCTCCGCTCCGGATGGATGAAAATTGAAGACGCCGCCTGGATGAAGACTTCTATTGGATGGTGACCTCTTCAGCGTCCCTTGGATGAAGACTTCTATCGGATGGAAGACCTCTTCAGCGCCCATTGGGTGATGACTTCGGCCCGGCTGGGTGAACACGACTCAAGGTAGGGAGATCTTCAGGGGGGTAGTATTAGGTTTATTTAAGTGGGGTTTGGGTGGTTAGAGTAGGGGTATGTGGGTGGTGGTTTTTAATGTTGGGGGGTTGTAATTTTTTTTACAGGCAAAAGAGCTGATTACTTTGGGGCATGCCCCGCAAAAATTACTTTGTAATGTAGAATAGGGTAGGGACTTTTATTATTTTGGAGGTTTTTTATTTTATTAGGGGGCTTAGATTAGGTGTAATTAGTTTAACATTCTTGTAATATTTTTTTATTTTCTGTAATTTAGTGTTTGTTTGTTTTTTTAATTTAGTTTAGTTTATTTAATTGTATTTAATTGTAGGTATTTGTAGCTAATTTATTTAATTAATTTAATGATAGTGTAGTGTTAGGTTTAACTTAGCTTAGGATTTATTTTACAGGTAATTTTGTATTTCTTTTAGCTAGGTAGTTATTAAATAGTTAATAAATATTTAATAACTATTCTACCTAGTTAAAATAAATACAAAGTTACCTGTAAAATAAATATAAATCCTTAAATATCTACAATGTAATTATTAATTACATTGTAGCTATCTTAGGGTTTATTTTACAGGTAAGTATTTAGTTTTAAATAGGAATAATTTATTTAATTATAGTGTAGTGTTAGGTGTAATTGTAACTTAGGTTAGTTTTTATTTTACAGGTAAATTTGTCTTTATTTTATCTAGGTAGCTATTAAATAGTTAATAACTATTTAATAGCTATTGTACCTAGTTAAAATAAATTTAAATTTGCCTGTAAAATAAAAATAAATCCTAAAATAGCTACAATATAATTATTGTTAATATTGTAGCTATCTTAGGGTTTATTTTATAGGTAAGTATTTAGTTTTAAATAGGATTAATTTAGTTATTAAGAGTATTTTTTATTTAGATTTATTAAAATAATATTTAAGTTAGGGGGGTGTTAGGGTTAGTGTTAGACTTAGGTTTAGGGGTTAATTAGTTTAATATAGATGGCGGCGGTATGGGGGGGCAGGATAGGGGTTAATAAATTTATTATAGGTGGCGACAGTGTAGGGGGGGCAGATTAGGGGTTAATAAGTTTAATATAGGTGGCGGAGGGGTCTGGGAGCGGAGGTTTAGGGGTTAAACTATTTATTTAGTTGTGGCGGGGTCCGGGATCCGCAGGATAGGGGTTAATAACTTTATTAAAGGTGGTTGCGGTATGGGGGGCAGGATAGGGGTTAATAGGTATTATGTAGGTGGCGGAGGGGTCCGGGAGCAGAGGTTTAGGGGTTAATACATTTATTATAGTTGCGGCGGGGTCTAGGAGCGGTGGTTTAGGGGTTAATAGCTTTATTTAGTTGCGGAGGGCTCCGGGGGTGGCGGTATATTGGGTAGAACAGTGTAGTATAGTGTGGGTGCTTAGTGACAGCTTATCAATAAAGCTGTAAAAAAGCCGAAGAGCAGCGAGATCGGATGAGTGATAACTATCACAGTACGCTGCTCATCGCCCCATACTTGGTGCGTGGCTTTTTGGCAGATTTATTACTAACTTTGGCGAACGTATTCAGGTCCGCAGCGGCGATGTGAGGCGAGCTTAGGCGAGCGTATTGGGCCGGCGAATGCAAGAAAATTAAGGAGCTTAATAACTAGAGGCCATTGACCTCACTTATTTTGTGAGATCTACTCTCTTCTTTTATGTATGTATAGATATTCCATTCTAGGTTGCACTATAAGCTTTATGGTATAGAATATTGTGAAGTGAGCATTACACCTTTTTCTTTTTTTTTTGGAAATGTCAAGACATTTGATGTGTCTGCTAGTATCATCTACCAATAACAGCGTAGCCCAAAGATTGTGCACAACAGTCTTACAACCAGATACCTTATATCAGATTTTAATTTCAATAAAAACGGTCTAAATACTTTTCATTTGAGAATTGACAAATTAATCGTAAATGAATGTTGTTTATATATTATTATGGCCATATGGTTAGGAAACTAATATATGCAAATCTGACATTACAAAATGAAGATAGCAAATAACAATACTGAGTATCCTCTTAAATAAAAAAATGACTTTAACAGGTCAAAAAACGTATTTTTCTTTTAAAAAATAACAGTGAAAATTCAGAGAGCAAATAATTCAATCAGCGGGATATCCTAATAACAGACTTTTTTTTGTTATTTTTGCAGCTCACTATTTGTTTTTACTTGATAAAAGGAAGGAAGAACGCTCTGCTATCAGCAGAAAAAAGGAAGGACCTTCGTACTGCTGCCCTCGGCAATTTCAGCTGTAAATATGAGGAAGTTGGGTGAAGGACTCCAGCACAATTACATAATGCGTCAGAGCCAAATGTGCTCTAAGTCAACGAAAGGACAGCAAAAATAATAATAATCAAAATACACTGTCAGCAGTCACTGAGTTTTAAATATACAGACAAAAGGAAGATGTCCATCTGTTCATAATATTTATACACCTTCCATGCATATAAATCCAACAGATAATCTCTGTGGCCCCCAATTCTAACCCATTAGTATTTATTAAAATGTATTTATGTTGGGTGTTTCTTTTATTCTACTCTATTAGGAGTTTGGTTGTATGAATTATATAGGGAATCAAAATTATGTCCACTATTTATCACTTGTATATCCCCCGCCCCCCTGCTCTCTATAAACCAATTGCACAACAGCTAGATCTGTCAGTATTCCTGGATAAATGAGTTTGGGGTTTTTATGTTCTGCACCCTATGTTTATATTCTGTCAGGCTGCTAAGCATGGCTTGAGCCATGCTATACTTTCTGCAGGCCAGCATTGCAGAACACTAGGGGGCATATTTATCAAGTTCCATATGGAACTTGATGCCCCGTGTTTCTGGTGAGCCTTCAGGCTCGCCAAAAACACAAGTTATGAAGCAGCGGTCTACCTGAGGCACTGAGGCAGCTGACAGACATCGCCACAAATCAACCCGAGCGAATACGATCGAGTTGATTGACACCCCCTGCTAGCGGCCGATTGGCCACGAATCTGCAGGGGGCGGCATTGTTCACAAGAACTGCTCGTGCAATGATAAATGCTGAGAGCGTATGCTGTCGGCATTTATCGATGTGCAGCGGACATGATACGCAATATCGGATCATGTCTGCTCGCACAATGAGAATTTGGCCACTAGATGTCACACTGTTTTGCTTCACTGACTGACTTTCTCCATTAAACTTCTCCGGTAAAGGCAGTTTGGCTCAGCACGAGGAAGGTAACTGAGTTGCTGAAGGCCAGAGGCACATGACAAATTGTCTCTTTCAGCTGCTGCAGTAATCAGAGCAGAAAGCACGCTTGGAAAGACCATAGCAGTCTATATCTGAGCATGTAAACTTGCCACACATTGTAGAAAGAGAGGCTTGCAAGACCTGCATAGTATGCACAATGGTAAAAAGCTACTGAGAAAGGATTGTAATAATATTCATCATCAACCTTCTGGAACCATCTTGGCTTGATTGTTATTATATAAAGTAATTAGAGGATTACCTGGTTTTCTGTCTGGAACAAATTGAGCAGAAGATGGGTTGTAGAAGTCAGTCAGTGTAGCAGAAGGAAACTTTGTAAACAGGTCAGGGGTCTGAACCAAAAGAGCTGCCCAAAACAAAGTATCAGGACAGTAAAACTTCCAATAATCATAAGCCAGTAAATCAGTCCTCAGATGGCGTAAAAATAGAGATAGGAGCGCCTTGGGAAAAGACCAATCCTGCTGCTTCTCAGTAAAACCCCTCAGATTTAACTAGATAAAACTAAAGAAAACACATGTGAGGCAGCGCTAAATTAAAGCAAGGATAAATGGACAGAAGGACACTATATAATATTAAAGCAATACATATTTAATCAATATATAAGAAAAGTGTTAACAAACACTCTAACACTCTAATAAAACCAAGTTCAAATATCTGGGACGTCTCCCAGGCATCTAATTCAAAAGCCTATACCCAAACAAACAGAAAAATAAAAAAATGTGTAAAAGCACAAATATAAAAGTATAAAATATTTAACACAGTCTATGGACTTCAGGAAATATGTACAGCAATGATGGAAGAGCCAATGCAGACCTGAATGTGAGATTGATTGGAAAATGTCAATAGAATATACCTTCAGCTGTGTATCCTCACGTTTAAAAGGTAATGTCAATAAAATATACCTTCAGCTGTGTATCCTCTCGCTTAAAAGGTAGCCATGTGTTGGTTTAAATTATCCCCTCGGCGGTCCAGGCCGCGTCCAGAGGGATATCGACACCTATGAAAAAAGAGTTATTACCTTGATGTCCTTAGGTGGGTTATGTGTTTAGATCTATGTAATCTCAAATGTTCGACACACGCGTTAAGCGTATTGACCAGGACTGCTATCACTCCAAGTATATTGTTTTTTTAACCAGTCTGAATATAGGACTTGGGACTGTTTGCTATGTTTGTCTCCCAATTTCCTGCATATAACCTACCCTGAGGAGTTCCGAGGACCGAACGGAGAGAGGTATCTGACATACAGTGTATCCAAATTGCCTACAAAAACTCTAGCTCTGTATTCAGATTATCAGAATCAGACTGTAACCAGCGGGCATTATTGCAGCAATATAGGAGCTGTCAAAACTGCCGCAGATCTAACCCTTGACCCTAGGAGTCACATAAACCCTGCAACCTCAGTCCTGATACTCACAGGACAAAAAACGCTGGATGCATGTGTGGAACATTTGAGATAAGGTCTAAACATATAACCCACCTAAGGACAGCAAGATAATACCTCTTTTTTCATAGGTGTCGATATCCCTCTGGAGTCGGCCTGGACCACCGAGGGGATAATTCAAACCAACACACTTAAGCATGAGGATACACAGATGATGGTATATTCTATTGACATTACCTTTTAAGGGCGAGGATACACAGCTGAAGGTATATTCTATTGACATTTTTCAATCAATCTCACATATAGGTCTGCATTGGCTCTTCCATCATTGCTGTACATATTTCCTGAAGTCCATAGACTGTGCTACATATTTTATACTTTTATATTTGTGCTTTTAGGCATTCTTTTATTTTTCTGTTTGTTTGGGTATAGGCTTTTGAACTAGATGCCTGGGAGACGTCCCAGATATTTGAACTTGGTTTTATTATGTTAGAGTGTTTGTTAACACTTTTCTTATATATTGATTAAATATTTATTGCTTTAATATTATATATTGTCCTTTTGACCATTTATCCTTGCTTTAATTTAGCACTGCGGCTGCCTCACATGTGTTTTCTTTTTCTCAGATGGCGTAACTCAGTAAAAGGGTCAAACAAGAGGCATAAACCAGAAACTTCCACAGGATCAAGGTTAGAGGAACAGGCCAGGAACAAGTATTTATACAAACTAACTAAGCGCTGAATGGGAGTCTGAGATGACCTTCTAACACTGGCACTAGGATCACTTCTGAGTGGAGAAGCTATAAAGAGCACTAAAATTAGCCCTCAAGCTTAGTCAAAATACACAGCCGAGGCAGAAGATTATCCAAAATGCTGGCTGTGCTAATCCAAATTCCTTAGCATTATCCCTGGCTCTGACTGCAGCAGTTCTCCGTCTAATAGCGTGACTGCTGACTCCATCCTCCAAAGTTATAAAACGATATGCTCCAATCACTGTTCTTCTGTGCAATCTATGAGAAAGCCATGCCTCCCAACCGTCCTGTGGGATTGTCACAGATTGGGAGGTATGGCCCTCCTTGGTGTTCCCATTTTAAGGGGCAGACCAAGTCCTGCCCAGACATGTTCATGGACCTCCTGGACATGGACCGCCTGTAACCTAGCGCTTTCCATGTGCTGTCCTGACCCCACAATTGCCTGGCTTTGGCCACAAGCTTTTAAAGAGACATAAAGCCCAACATTTTTCTTTCATGGTTCAGATAGAACATAACATTTTAAACAACTTTCCAATTTATTTCTATTATCAAATTTTCTTTATTATCTTGTTATCCATTAAAGGGAACCCAAATGTTTTCTTTTGTGATTCAGATAGAGCATGCAATTTTAAGCAACATTGTAATTTACTCCTATTATCAAATTTTCTTCATTCTCTTGCTATCTTTATTTGAAAAGCAAGAATGTAAGTTTAAATGCCGGCCCATTTTTGGTGAACAACCTGAGTTGTTCTTGCTGATTGGTGGATACATTCAAAAATTGTCTGGCTCCTTAGCTTAGATGCCTTCTTTTTCAAATAAAGATAGTAAGAGAACGAAGAAAAACTGATAATAGAAGTAAATTAGAAAGTTGCTTAAAATTGCATGCTCTATCTGAATCACAAAAGAAAAATTTGGGTTCAGTGTCCCTTTAATGAAAGCAGTAAAGTAAGTTCACTGTAAGGCAGCAGTTTTGCAACAATGATATACATTATCAAGAGCACTAAATATCAGCACTATTTCCTGTCACGTAGTGCTTTAAGTATGTACACCCTACCTACCTAGGTATCTCTTCAACAAAGAATAACATGAGAGCAAATTAAATTTGATAATAGAGGTAAATTGTAAACTTTTTTTAAATTATATTGTCTATCTGAATAATGAAAGAAAACTTTTAGGTTTCATGTTCCTTTAACTTCTCCCAATCATCCTGCATATTTTGGGAAGTATGCTGCACATTCAAGAAATGAATATGTGTAAATAACACCATTTACAAGGATTAATAAATAAAATACTTGTATGTCCATTTAAACATAAACTGTAGAAGAGTGAGGAATTAGGGTTGTGAGAAAACAATGGCCTAGATTTGGAGTTTGGCGGTAGATGGGCTGTTAACGCTACGCTGGCTTTTTTCTGGCCGCACCATAAAATTAACTCTGGTATCGAGAGTTCAAAAAAATGCTGCGTTAGGCTCCAAAAAAGGAGCATAGAGCATTTTTACCGCAAATGCAACTCTCGATACCAGAGTTGCTTACGGACGCGGCCAGCCTCAAAAACGTGCTCGTGCACGATTCTCCCATAGGAAACAATGGGGCTGTTTGAGCTGAAAAAAAACCTAACACCTGCAAAAAAGCAGCGTTCAGCTCCTAACACAGCCCCATTGTTTCCTATGGGGAAACACTTCCTACGTCTGCACCTAACACCCTAACATGTACCCCGAGTCTAAACACCCCTAACCTTACACTTATTAACCCCTAATCTGCCGACCCCGCTATCGCTGACCCCTGCATATTATTATTAACCCCTAATCTGCCGCTCCGTACACCGCCGCAACCTACGTTATCCCTATGTACCCCTAATCTGCTGCCCCTAACACCGCCGACCCCTATATTATATTTATTAACCCCTAACCTGCCCCCCACAACGTCGCCGCCAGCTACTTACAATAATTAACCCCTAATCTGCCGACCGCAAAGCGCCGCCACCTACGTTATCCTTATGTACCCCTAATCTGCTGCCCCTAACACCGCCGACCCCTATATTATATTTATTAACCCCTAATCTGCCCCCTCAACGTCGCCGACACCTAACTACACTTATTAACCCCTAATCTGCCGAGCGGACCTGAGCGCTAATATAATAAAGTTATTAACCCCTAATCCGCCTCACTAACCCTATCATAAATAGTATTAACCCCTAATCTGCCCTCCCTAACATCGCCGACACCTAACTTCAATTATTAACCCCTAATCTGCCGAACGAATCTCTAAATGTATTAACCCCTAAAGCTAAGTCTAACCCTAACACTAACACCCCCCTAAGTTAAATATAATTTAAATCTAACGAAATTAATTAACTCTTATTAAATAAATTATTCCTATTTAAATCTAAATACTTACCTGTAAAATAAACCCTAATATAGCTACAATATAAATTATAATTATATTATAGCTATTTTAGGATTAATATTTATTTTACAGGCAACTTTGTAATTATTTTAACCAGGTACAATAGCTATTAAATAGTTAAGAACTATTTAATAGTTACCTAGTTAAAATAATAACAAAATTACCTGTAAAATAAGTCCTAATCTAAGTTATAATTAAACCTAACACTACCCTATCAATAAATTAATTAAATAAAATACCTACAATTACCTACAATAAAACCTAACACTACACTATCAATAAATAAATTAAATACAATTTCTACAAATAACTACAATTACATAAACTAACTAAAGTACAAAAAATAAAAAAGAACTAAGTTACAAAAAATAAAAAAATATTTACAAACATAAGAAAAATATTACAACAATTTTAAACTAATTACACCTACTCTAAGCCCCCTAATAAAATAACAAAGACCCCCAAAATAAAAAAATTCCCTACCCTATTCTAAATTAATACATTTAAAAGCTCTTTTACCTTACCAGACCTGAACAGGGCCCTTTGCGGGGCATGCCCCAAGAAAATCAGCTCTTTTGCCTGTAAAAAAAAACATACAATACCCCCCCCCCCAACATTACAACCCACCACCCACATACCCCTAATCTAACCCAAACCCCCCTTAAATAAACCTAACACTAAGCCCCTGAAGATCTTCCTACCTTATCTTCACCTCAACAGGTATCACAAATCCGCCCTGGCATCCGGTGCTGAAGAGGTCCAGAAGAGGCTCCAAAGTCTTCCTCCTATCCGGCAAGAAGAGGACATCCGGACCGGCAAACATCTTCATCCAAGCTGCATCTTCGATCTTCTTCCATCCGGTGCGGAGCGGGTCCATGTTGAAGCATCCGACGCGGATCCATCCTCTTCTTCCGGCGTCTCCCGACGAATGACGGTTCCTTTAAGGGACGTCATCCAAGATGGCGTCCCTCGAATTCCGATTGGCTGATAGGATTCTATCAGCCAATCGGAATTAAGGTAGGAATATTCTGATTGGCTGATTGAATCAGCCAATCAGATTGAAGTTCAATCCGATTGGCTGATCCAATCAGCCAATCAGATTGAGCTCGCATTCTATTGGCTGATCGGAACAGCCAATAGAATGCGAGCTCAATCTGATTGGCTGATTGGATCAGCCAATCGGATTGAACTTGATTCTGATTGGCTGATTCCATCAGCCAATCAGAATATTCCTACCTTAATTCCGATTGGCTGATAGAATCCTATCAGCCAATCGGAATTCGAGGGACGCCATCTTGGATGACGTCCCTTAAAGGAACCGTCATTCGTCGGGAGACGCCGGAAGAAGAGGATGGATCCGCGTCGGATGCTTCAACATGGACCCGCTCCGCACCGGATGGAAGAAGATCGAAGATGCAGCTTGGATGAAGATGTTTGCCGGTCCGGATGTCCTCTTCTTGCCGGATAGGAGGAAGACTTTGGAGCCTCTTCTGGACCTCTTCAGCACCGGATGCCAGGACGGATCGGTGATACCTGTTGAGGTGAAGATAAGGTAGGAAGATCTTCAGGGGCTTAGTGTTAGGTTTATTTAAGGGGGGTTTGGGTTAGATTAGGGGTATGTGGGTGGTGGGTTGTAATGTTGGGGGGGGGTATTGTATGTTTTTTTTTACAGGCAAAATAGCTGATTTTCTTGGGGCATGCCCCGCAAAGGGCCCTGTTCAGGGCTGGTAAGGTAAAAGAGCTTTTAAATTTATTAATTTAGAATAGGGTAGGGAATTTTTTTATTTTGGGGGTCTTTGTTATTTTATTAGGGGGCTTAGAGTAGGTGTAATTAGTTTTAAATTGTTGTAATATTTTTCTTATGTTTGTAAATATTTTTTTATTTTTTGTAACTTAGTTCTTTTTTATTTTTTGTACTTTAGTTAGTTTATGTAATTGTAGTTATTTGTAGAAATTGTATTTAATTTATTTATTGATAGTGTAGTGTTAGGTTTTATTGTAGGTAATTGTAGGTATTTTATTTAATTAATTTATTGATAGGGTAGTGTTAGGTTTAATTATAACTTAGGTTAGGACTTATTTTACAGGTAATTTTGTTATTATTTTAACTAGGTAACTATTAAATAGTTCTTAACTATTTAATAGCTATTGTACCTGGTTAAAATAATTACAAAGTTGCCTGTAAAATAAATATTAATCCTAAAATAGCTACAATGTAATTATAATTTATATTGTAGCTATATTAGGATTTATTTTACAGGTAAGTATTTAGCTTTAAATAGGAATAATTTATTTAATAAGAGTTAATTAATTTAGTTAGATTTAAATTATATTTAACTTAGGGGGGTGTTAGTGTTAGGGTTAGACTTAGCTTTAGGGGTTAATACATTTATTAGAATAGCGGCGAGATTCGTTCAGCAGATTAGGGGTTAATAATTGAAGTTAGGTGTCGGCGATGTTAGGGAGGGCAGATTAGGGGTTAATACTATTTATGATAGGGTTAGTGAGGCGGATTAGGGGTTAATAACTTTATTATAGTAGCGCTCAGGTCCGCTCGGCAGATTAGGGGTTAATAAGTGTAGTTATGTGTCGGCGACGTTGAGGGGGGCAGATTATGGGTTAATGAATATAATATAGGGGTTGGCGGTGTTAGGGGCAGCAGATTAGGGGTACATAAGGATAACGTAGGTGGCGGCGCTTTGCGGTCGGCAGATTAGGGGTTAATTATTGTAAGTAGCTGGCGGCGACGTTGTGGGGGGCAGGTTAGGGGTTAATAAATATAATACAGGGGTCGGCGGTGTTAGGGGCAGCAGATTAGGGGTACATAGGGATAACGTAGGTGGCGGTCGGCAGATTAGGGGTTAAAAAATGTAATCGAGTGTCGGCAATGTGGGGGGACCTCGGTTTAGGGGTACATAGGTAGTTTATGGGTTTTAGTGTACTTTAGGGTACAGTAGTTAAGAGCTTTATGAACCGGCGTTAGCCCAGAAAGCTCTTAACTCCTGCTTTTTTCCTGCGGCTGGAGTTTTGTCGTTAGAGCTCTAACGCTCACTTCAGAAACGACTCTAAATACCGGAGTTAGAAAGATCCCATTGAAAAGATAGGATACGCAAATGGCGTAGGGGGATCTGCGGTATGGAAAAGTCGCGGCTGAAAAGTGAACGTTAGACCCTATTTTGAGTGACTCCAAATACCGGCGGTAGCCTAAAACCAGCGTTAGGAGCCTCTAACGCTGGTTTTGACGGCTACCGCCAAACTCTAAATCTAGGCCAATGAGAGGTAGTTATCAAAGCGTCTACCTCAAATACGCTGGAATTCCGCAGCGTATTTTAGGCGAGGACGATTCGCCTTAGTTATCAAGCCCTAGATACCGGCAAAAGTAGAATTTTGTGACGTAAGCTTCGATCTACCAGACTCAGTCCGACACAGATCGATTCTTACGTCACTCCAGGTGTTCCACACAAGTGCGGCACAATCTGACTACTTTTGCTAGTAATCAAAAAACTAGCAGGTACGCTCGGCACTTTTACGGCCCAGCGTATCTGGTTTTCAAACCGCCGCCCTGGAGGCAGCGGATCCCATAGGAATCAATGGGAGTCTGACCATAGCGAAAGTTCATGTTCGCTGCTGCCAGACATCCAATTGATTCCTATGGGAGCTGTCTACACCTAACACCCTAACATGTACCCCGAGTCTAAACACCCCTAATCTGCCCCCCTACACCGCCGCAACTAAATAAAGTTATTACCCCCTAAACCGCCGCTCCTGGACCCCGCCGCAACTATAATAAACTGATTAACCCATAAACCGCCGCTCCCGGTCCCCGCCGCAACTATAATAAATATGTTAACCCCTAAACCGCCGCTCCCGGTCCCCGCCGCAACTATAATATATGTATTAACCCCTAAACCGCCGCTCCTGGACCCCGCCGCCACCTACATTATACCTATTAACCCCTATCCTGCCCCCCTACACCGCTGCCATTATAATAAATGTATTAACCCCTATCCTGTGGATCCTGGACCTCGCCACAACTAAATAAATAGTTTAACCCCTAAACCGCCGCTCCCGGACCCCGCCGCAACCTATATTAAACTAATTAACCCCTAATCTGCCCCCCCCTACACCGTCGCCACCTATAATAAATTTATTAACCCCTATCCTGCCCCCCCTACACCGACGTCACTGTAATAAAATTATTAACCCCTAAACCTAAGTCTAACACTAACCCTAACACCCCCCTAACTTAAATATTAATTAAATAAATCTAAATAATATTTCTCTTATTAACTAAATTAATCCTATTTAAAACTAAATATTTACTTTTAAAATAAACCCTAATATAGCTACAATATAAGTAATAATTATAGTGTAGCTATTTTAGGATTTATTTTTATTTTACAGGCATCTTTCAATTTATTTTAACTCGGTACAATAGCTATTAAATAGTTATTAACTATTTAATAGCTACCTAGCTAAAATTAAGAGAAATTTACATGTAAAATAAAAACTAACCTAAGTTACAATTAAACCTAACACTACACTATCATTAAATTAATTAAATAAATTACCTACAAATAACTACAATTAATTACAATTAAATAAACTAACTAAAGTACAAAAAATAAAAAATCCTGTTACAAAAAATAAAAAAAATAAGTTACAAACATTTAAAAAATATTACAACAATTTTAAGCTACTTACACATAATCTAAGCCCCCTAATAAAATAACAAAGCCCCCCAAAATAAAAAAATGCCCTACCCTATTCTAAATTAAAAAAGTTCAAAGCTCTTTTACCTTACCAGCCCTTAAAATTGCCTTTTGCGGGGCATGCCCCAAAGAATTCTGCTCTTTTGCCTGTAAAAGAAAAATACAACCCCCCCAACATTAAAACCCACCACCCACATACCCCTAATCTAACCCAAACCCCCCTTAAATAAACCTAACACTACCCCCCTGAAGATCATCCTACCTTGAGTCGTCTTCAGCCAGCTGACCACCGATGGAACCGAAGAGGAGATCCAGAGCGGCAGAAGTCATCATCCAGGCGGCACTGAAGAAGTCTTCCATCCGGGCGATGTCATCTTCCAAGCGGCGTCTTCAATCTTCTTTCTTCCGAATCCATCTTCATACCGCCGACGCGGAACATCCTTCTTCCCCGATGGCCGACGACTGAATGAAGGTTTCTTTAAGGGACGTCATCCAAGATGGCGTCCCTTCAATTCCAATTGGCTGATAGGATTCTATCAGCCAATCGGAATTAAGGTAGGAAAAATCTGATTGGCTGATTGAATCAGCCAATCAGATTGAAGTTCAATCCGATTGGCTGATCCAATCAGCCAATCAGATTGAGCTTGCATTCTATTGGCTGTTCCGATCAGCCAATAGAATGCAAGCTCAATCTGATTGGCTGATTCAATCAGCCAATCAAATTTTTCCTACCTTAATTCCGATTGGCTGATAGAATTCTATCAGCCAATCGGAATTGAAGGGACGCCATCTTGGATGACGCCCCTTAAAGGAACCTTCATTCAGTCGTCGGCCGTCGGGGAAGATGGATGTTCCGCGTCGGCGGGATGAAGATGGATCCGGAAGAAAGAAGATTGAAGACGCCGCTTGGAAGATGGATTTATTTTACAGGTAATTTTGTATTTCTTTTAGCTAGGTAGTAATTAAATAGTTAATAACTATTTAATAACTATTCTAACTAGCTAAAATAAATACAAAGTTACCTGTAAAATAAATATAAATCCTAAAATAGCTACAATGTAATTATTAATTACATTGTAGCTATCTTAGGGTTTTTTTTACAGGTAAGTATTTAGTTTTAAATAGGAATAATTTATTAAAGTATAGTTTAGTGTTAGGTGTAATTGTAACTTAGGTTAGTTTTTATTTTACAGGTAAATTTCTCTTTATTTTAGCTATGTAGCTATTAAATAGTTAATAACTATTTAATAGCTATTGTACCTAGTTAAAATAAATTGAAAGTTGCCTGTAAAATAAAAATAAATCCTAAGATAGCTACAATATAATTATTATTTATATTGTAGCTATATTAGGGTTTATTTTAAAGGTAAGTATTTAGTTTTAAATAGGATTAATTTAGTTAATAAGATAAATATTATTTAGATTTATTTAATTAATATTTAAGTTAGGGGGGTGTTAGGGTTAGTGTTAGACTTAGGTTTAGGGGTTAATAATTTTATTACAGTGGCGGCGGTGTGCGGGGGGCAGGATAGGGGTTAATAAATTTATTATAGGTTGCGGCGGGGCCGGGGGCGGCGGTTTAGGGGTTAAAGTATTTATTTAGTTGCGGCGGGGTCCGGGATCGGCAGGATAGGGGTTAATAACTTTTTTATAGGTGGCGGCAGTGTAGGGAGGGGCAGGATAGGGGTTAATAAGTTTAATATAGGTTGCGGCGGGGTCCGGGAGCGGCAGTTTAGGGGTTAAAGTATTTATTTAGTTGCGGCGGGTCCGGGATCGGCAGGATAGGCGTTAATAACTTTATTATAGGTGGCGGCGGGATAGGGGGGGCAGGATAGGGGTTACTAGGTATAATGTAGGTGGCGGCGGGTCCGGGAGCGGCGGTTTAGGGGTTAATACATTTATAAGAGTTGCGGCGGGGTCTAGGAGCAGCGGTTTAGGGTTAATAACTTTATTTAGTTGCGGGGGGCTCCGGGGGCGCCGGTATAGGGGGTAGAACAGTGTAGTTAGTGTGGGTGCTTAGTGACAGCTTGTCAATAAAGCTGTCAAAAAGCTGAAGAGCAGCGAGATCGGATGAGTGATAACTATCACAATCCGCTGCTCATCGCCCCGTACTTGGTGCACGGCTTTTTGACAGCTTTTTTGATAACTTAGGCGAACGTATTCAGGTCCGCGGCGGCGATGTGAGGCGAACTTAGGTGGGCGTATTGGACCGACGAAGGCAGGTAAAGTAGACGGCTTGATAACTACCCCTCATTGGCATTGTTAGGGCCTCATATTCAAATATCGCTCTCAGGTGAGAGGATCTATGGCGAGGCCCTTAAAAAACATTTAGAAGCATACATTTTATCTTGAGAAATGTTTATGTTGCTATGTAGTGTTTCTTATGTGAGACAGAGACTCCTACATTAGAATACAAGGTCTAATAAATTGCAGACAAGGTTTTGAATATCAGGCTATTATACTGACAAGGCTTATGTAAAGGGAAACATTTTCATTATAAATTAAAGCAAGCAGTAAGGTTTACTGTACTATGTTTTTTAGTTTATAATTAAATTGTGAGCTTTACAGCATTTTTGCCATGCACAGCGCACAGGTAGTAAATTGCGGCTCCATGTTAAATTAGCCTCTTTTCCTGAGCTGAACATGAGCTGGTCGGTGGCATATGTTTGTAGCAGCCAATCAATCGGCTGTGTTAAACTCAGCAACTGCTCCAGAGCTAAATTTGATTATGTATTTAACCCCTTTGTGGGAGATAATTGACAGTCATATGCAATCAACGGCGCAGTAAAGAAAAACATCTCTAATGCATTAATCAAGTCAAAATTAAACTTTCTTGATTCAAATAGGGCATGCAATTTAAACAACTTTCCAATTTACTTTTACCATCAAATTTGTTTTGTTCCCTTGGAATTCTTTGTTAAAAGTTAAACTTAGGTAGGCTCATAAATGGATTTCTAAGCAGTTGAACGCCACCTCTTATCTCAGTGTGTTTTGACAGTTTCCTCGCAGTTAGACAGTGCAAGTTCATGTACAGTGTGTCATATAGATAACACTGTGCTCCCTTCTGTGGAGTTATTTATGAGTCAACACTGATTGGCTAAAATGCAAGTCTGTCAAAAGAACTGAGATAAGGGGGCAGTCTGCAGTGGCTTAGATACAAGGTAATCAAAGATGTAAAAAGTATATTAATATAACTGTGTTGGTTATTCAAAACTGGGGAATGGCTATAGGGATTATCTATTTTCAAGTAGACAGTCCCTTTAAAGCATTTTCTTATTAGAGCATGTCATTTTTACATTACAATGTCCTTTAAGCATATGACTTTAATCTTTAAAGGGACATTATACACTAGATTTTTCTTTGCATAAATGTTTTGTAGATGATCCATTTATAAAGCCCATACAGTTGTTTTTTTTGGATAGTTTTGCTTATTTTTAAATAACATTGCTCTGATTTTCAGACTCCTAACCAAGCCCCAAAGTTTTAGGAGAATACCAAAGTATACCTACTCCAGCTTGCTTCTGTTTGTGTAAATGGTCTTTTCATATGCAAAGAAAGGGGGAGGGGGAATGTCTGCTATTTCCCACTTGCAGTGGGTGTTCCAGTATCCTTTTAAACTGAGCTAAACTGGAAGCATCTAAGTAAGTTGTTAAAAGGTTTAAAACTGGATTTTTATATCAGTATGTGTGCATATTATTCTTTATAGTAGTGTCTATTACATGCAGTTTTATGAAAATTGGTGTATACTGTCCCTTTAAGTAATAGAGACTGAATCCTTACATCCATTATTATGCAACAGGGAGTAATATTTTAACCCGGTGATTGCCAAAGAGTAATGCAATGCTGAGAAATGTGTTGCAGCTTTTATAGGATATCCCTTGCTTGTGATAGGCTGGAATAAACTGTTTCAATGGGGGGGGGGGGGTTATTGAGCTTAACAAGAACATTTAGTGGATTGGAAGGCACTGAGGATTTAATTTTTACGTCTGGGTTAATAACTTAAGTTTATTATGTTTGTTTATTAAAGGAACTCAACATAAATTTGCATTTATCCTTGATACAGCAGTTACCATTCAGCTACTCTTTTTGCGTTTATCTGCCTGGTGAAAAAAAAAAACATCATCATCAGCTCTGAGCTCCCAATGAGCGTAAATTGCGAATGTGCTCTCACTATCACGTTTACTTTCAACTTGTAATACGTAAAAATCGATATCGCTTTTGCGCAAATGTTAGCATGCCTATTGTAATATAGCTCTGAACTTCTCAGATTTCATTATAAACTTCTTATAAACTTCCTTAAACTGTGGAGGGAAATAAAGGGATTGTGCAAGCACATGCATAATGCCTGCTCCCTTGCAAGTCCTGGGGGCTCGGATTTGGTGTTTAAAGTTCCTTTACATAGGGATGTGGCTACTGTAGATTTTTAAGATAAAATCAGATGCTTGTGTAATATTTTCTAGTTAGGTTTTAACATAAAAACTGCATCACTCCGAAGTGATTTAGCATATAAGTTAAGTAACAGCCTTTTAACAAAAATAATGCAGCAGCCTTTATGATGCATGTTCCAGTGCCTGTGTTTTATTCATCTATGACATAATGCCCAGTAGAGTCAAACTCAATACTTATTTGCTTATACTGTATGAGCTATAAACTTAGATATCAAGCAGACCTAATCCAAGGCTGCACTTTGTGATTTACTCTTAAATAGAAATGCACCATTGCATACAAATAGGAAGATAGCAGGAATGACCTTTCTTCCAGCTAAAGTCTGTAACATCAACTGTAGAGGCGTAAATCCTTCAGTTCTTCCCGTCAGTACATATACTGATGTATTTAATCTTAATTACATAACTGGAGTGATTAGAATTACCCTATCATATTAAGAAGAACTTTACATAACCATATTTTAATATATAAAAATAAAATAATGCTTTTATATAGAAAGCTTTACTGAGTGTTTCTTGTTAAAAAAAACCTTAGGGCTTGGAATAGTTTTGTGATTGCTTCACTGTATATATCCCTCTGATTAAATTTAGCAAGGATAATTAGTGGGTGTTGCCTCCCCTTAAAGCAGCAAACCTGCCTGCATTCATTTATTATATTAGTTTTTTTTCCATGACCTGATTTTAAGTTTTTGCATGTCAGCAAATATGAGCACTGTGACTGACTATCTATTTTGCAATTCTGTCTTGTAATTTCTGAAAACTTTCCATATTTAAAGGGCTACACAGCTGTAGGAAATAGGCGTAAAAAAGGTAGATAAAGGAGGTGATAGTAATGCTTAGTATTCCAAGCTGAGCATTTCAGTTGTTTGGTAAAATAGGAACCAATCCCAAGCTGAAATTACACATTGCAACACAGATTCAAGAGGGCTACGCACATAGGTACATTGACACATTCTAATGAATTGGAGCAAGTCATGTTTGCATTAAAATGTGCATATAACACAGCCATGATTACTTTTTTATTAGATGGAATGTTATTAAGATCATGCTGTGTCATCATGTATTAAATAAATTGATTTTTTAATATATATTAACTCAAAATTATCTTAGAGTAGAAAATATTCCAAAAAACTGGAGACATATTTATAACATGAAAAATCAAAATCTAAAAAGCCTTGTATAGAGCGTTAGATAAAACAGCAAATTTTATTGTGCATAGGTTAAAAGCGCACAGGTGATGGCAGCAAATTCCATAGGGCCAAACAATAGAACGTCTGACCGGTTTCGGTGTTACAACACCGTAATCATAGACTTAAATTTACTACAGCTGTTGCAGACCTTTATATCATATGACACATTCTAATAGGTTAAAACAATAAAAGGGGATTGGCCTAGGAATAACCCTTTAGTAACCTGGTAAGAGACAATCAAATTACAATGGATCCAGAACCCACAATATCAGAACATAGCAATGTTATTAAATGAACTAATTAGAATTGTGACATAGCATAACTGTATATTTGGAACAACTACACAGCTAAACAGAATCAAATTAAAATTAAATTAAATAAGATTAAATTAAACAGCTATGAGAGAGAGTAATACAAGTGAATAAAATAGCATTAGTAACACTTGTATACACAGGTTCAAAACATATGTGTTCTTAAAACTCCAAACTCACACTGTCTATAATTACAAGGGAGTAGATAACATTTAAACAGAAAGAATCACATATTGGCAAATATAATCTAGGATCAATGGGAATTATATATGTGTATACAACACCATAATAGTTTCACTTAGATAAACCATAATAAGGATATTAACACATCTGCAAATAGTGTAATAAAGGGACAGCTAATACCAAATAATTATCTTTGCCAAAAATTAATAATGTCGTATTCAGAGTTGAAACCCATTGGAACCAGGCTATTCAACCTGAAGATCCAATAGGTGACCTGTCGACACAATATTGAAAATTTGTCTCCACACCTAGGTGGTCTCTGTATCTGCTCAATCGCTTTCCATTTGAACATATCTACGTTTTTATGGTGAATCTCCAAAAAATGTCTGGAAAGGGCTGAGCATGGTGTTTCACCTGAGATGTAAGACAGGTGTTCACGAATTTGGGTGCCCACTTCTCTAGTGGTTCTACCTACATATGCCCTTTTATAACATATTTTATAATTATTTTCCTTAGCCTGAAAATTTAAATGATAGAGCAGATAATAATAATAAATTTACTTCTTTGATCAAATACATCTCTTTCTCTTGGTATCCTTTGATACGTCTTAGGTCCTAGATGTTGCTGGCACTATGGCAATCAGCAGATTTATCGCTTTAAGCTAATAATCGTTAGCTGTCAAGTTACATTGCCTCCTATTGCTGAAGCTACTAAGCTACATTTTATATTTATTTTATCTGGTCACTCAATAGTTTTGTCTTTAGGTGGGGAGTTTGCAACTTTGTTCATAATATAACCTCTACTTAATATGTATATATACTTGAGCATTCATTTAATCCTTTAAGACTGCATTGTTTGTATTGCTGTGGTGTAAACATGTTATGGTCATATTCAGATATAGCTTTGCACTCTAGATTTCAAACATTTCCGTCAAACTGCACAAGAACCATCTATGTTAGAATGAATTATCATTATTTTCAGTTTGCTCCAGCATGCCTCTCTGTCCTTAAAATACTTAGGCATGTTTTTTAACTAAGGGGGGGGGGGGGTGTTTCTTGTTACTACTTGAGACCATTACAGTTGAAGATGGGAGCTTTTGAAAAATCTGCGCACTACATCATATTATTACACCAATATTACCTATTGTTCAGGTTCTACTTTAAAGCTCCAGAGGCTTTTAGTCCTTCTGAAAACAAACATTTCCCAGCATTATGTAAAAAAGTAACATTGAGCCTTTATCCTGTGTCAAACTTTCTTTGATATGGATATGAGATAATTAACCATACTTGTGTGATAATGTTTTCTGGATGCTTTATTAGAAAAAGGAACAAAAATAACTATTCATATCTAGAGGCACATAGGTTCCAGTGAGAAGCCTCCCTATGCATTGAGTTCTTATACCACTTGCTTCTGGTTTGTGTTGTTCACTGCTCCTACAAGGGGTGGAACAATCAGGACCACATGTTGTTTTTGAATATTTAACAACAATCGACTGCATAGTCATGGATCCCATCTAGGGCTCTGATGTGGGTATAGGACTGAGAAGGGCTTCAGGGCCATCATGCCTACTTACTTGGAATGTGTAGGCTCAGCCCAAATGTAGAGAATTCTAGGGGCAGGTTGGGACAGTCAGGTGTAGAGATGAGTAGTGTAGGGCAGAACTTGGTCATACACATAATGATGGTACTGTTGTTGGTGTGGTTGTGTTGTGCATCATGAAGGTAGGCTTTGGACATCCTTTGGTAGGGTGTAGGTAGCTCCAGGTTTCCACTTTAACAATATAAATAATTGAAGAAAACCTTGGGAGGAACTGAGCAGTGGGAGCTGTGTGTGTCTGAAAAGGTTTGATCACACACACATAAACAGTCCGACAGTCAAGGACATTCCAATTTATTAGTTGTTTCTTTTTTATTTTTAAAAATATCTAGAAATTAGAAACCAAATGTATGTTATTCGAAGCATAATTAATCCACAACAATTGCACGAGTAGAACCCATTCTCAACCTCATAATATGTACTGGGCGCATTGCCGACTGTGATGGTGAAAAATCGAACCCACTTTCTGTATAACTTATTGGAATAATGACAAAATACTTGCTAAGATACTGAAAAATCAATTTTCTGATTGTAACAGTGTATAAATTTTTTTATTCCAACAGCATTAATAAAAACATAAAAATATAATTATTGCATATTACATTATATTATGCAATAATTATATTTAATTTTCTATAATATGCATATTATCATACTGCATATTATAGAGACATTAATAACAGTTCCTTTACTATACAGTATAACACACACATAGTGCTTAAGACTTAAAGCGTAAGAATAAAATGGCATGTAGTCATCTTAATACAGCTGAACTAAAGAACACCTGCACATGGTTTGTAAACGAATTTAATAAGCTGCATAACTCAGTACTCAAGTATCTTGGCAAGCAACAAGCTTCTTTTCTGCCTTTCTCGTCTTGTGTTGCACAAAAGTGGGGGAGTGTTTTTTATGGGTAGGCAGAATGTCCTTTTTCCTAAAGTTACATATTAATTAGCTTTTGAGTGGATGGAAGAAAAGACACATGGTTTTAACCACTTCCTGGGAAAGGGTGTAATTTCTAATTACCTTCACCTGCGCCAGCCACTTCAAACTATAAAGAAGGGGCTCATTTAAAGGTAATAAATACAGAAGAGGGAGTGGTGTTTTGTGAGAGGTAAAGGAAAAATGGGAGATTATTTTTCAAAGAAAGTCTGTGTTATTCTCCCAGCTTATTGCTTGGTTATTTTGTCCTAACCTGAAGGAATTAGCAAAAACTTTTAGATTCTCTATGTAATACAGCATAATTTATGTCACTGATGGGCAGATTCCTTATGCATAGGGTGACTATATTGCCGCTTTAAAAAGGGATACATATGAAAAATACATATGTCAGGGTTCTTACACTTCTTTAAACAGCCTGAAAACAGCCCTGACATATGTATTTTTCATATGTGTCCCTTTTTTAAGCTGTAATATGATCACACTACTTATGCATAGGAGCTGCAGATCAATACTGTAAAAGCTTTAAGGGTTGTATATAAGTTAATGGCTATTAAACACACAAATAATAATATATTTCCTAATAAAGTGGCACTGGGTCATATCTAGATAAGGTTGCAAGGTATGCTCTGTTTTCTTTTAAAGGGCTCTTTTACGTTGGGTTCATCATGTTTGTTTACCCATCAGATTTTCCCAACATATACATTTTAGTTCTGCTTTTTCCTGAGTCTACAAAAACTGTGACCCACTCTTAGCTCTGCTTCTTCCCCAGGACTGTTAACGCTAGTGCAGGGTGTAGCAAGTGGCCTGTAGGCTGCTAGTTGGACATCCCTGATTTACAACCCCAATTCCGAAAAAGTTGGGACAGTATGGAAAATGCAAAACAACAATCAAAAAGAGTCATTTGAAATTTCAATTCACCCATGTTTTTTTTGTATTTTTGAAAATATAAACTCATTTTAAATCTGACTGGTTCCAAATTACTCACAATATATATATAAACATAATAAAAATCCATGCATAATTTACATTTTCAAGTTTATTGTTATTTAAAGGGACACCAAACCCATTTTTTTCCTTTCATGATTCAGATAGAGCATGCAATTTTAAGTAACTTTCTGATTTATTCCTATTATCATTTTTTCTTTGTTCACTTGCTATATTTGAAAAATAAGAATGTAAGCTTAGGAGCTGGACCATTTTTGGTTCAGCACCTGGGTTGCGCTTGCTGATTGGTGGCTAAATGTAGCCACCAATCAGCAAATGCTATCCAGGGTTCTAAACCAAAAATTGTCCGCCTCTTTAGCTTAGATTCCTGCTTTTTCAACTAAAGATAGCAAGAGAATGAAGACATTTTTATAATAGGATTAAATTAAAAATTAAAATTGCATTCTCTATCTGTATCATGAAAGAAAACATTTGGGTTTAAAGGACACAAATGTCAAAAAAACTTTAATGATCCAGATTAAGCGTATAATGCTAGAACACTTTTAAATTCACTTCTGTTATCAAATGTACTTGGTATCCTTTGTTGAAAAGCATATGTACATATCCTGATTAATAGTAATGCACCACTGGGAGCTAGCTGTTGATCAATAGTTGCACACTAGTCTATTGTCATTGTCTCACCAGATGTGTTCAGCTAGCTCTGAGTAGTAGTACACTGCTGCTCTGGAGCTGATGTTAACCATCACCTAGATTTAGAGTTTGACGTTAGCCGTCAAAAGCAGCGTTACGGGAACGCTGCTTTTTACCGCCCGCTGGTATTTAGAGTCAGGCAGGAAAGGGACTAACAATCACTTCCCTACCGCGACTCCAGGCTACCGCAGATCCCTTTACGCCAATTGCATATCCTATCTTTTCTATGGGATCTGCCTAACGCCGGTATTTGGAGTCTTGGAAGAAGTGAGCGGTAGACCCTCTACTGACAAGACTCCTACCGACAAAAAAAGTCACTAGTTAAGGGCTTTATGAGTTAACGCGTGAATATAAAGCTCTTAACTACTGTGCTACAAAGTACACTAACACCCATAAACTACCTATGTACCCCTAAACCGAGGCCCCCCACATCGCAAACCCTCTAATAAACATTTTTAACCCCTAATCTGCCGACCGGACACCGCCACCACCTACATTATACCTATAAACCCCTAATCTGCTGCCCCTAACATGGCCGACCCCTATATTACATATATTAACCCCTAATCTGCCCCCCCCCCAATGTTGCCGCCACCTACCTACAATTATTAACCCCTAATCTGCCGACCGGACCTCGCCGCCACTATAATAAATGTATTAACCCCTAAACCGCCGCACTCCCGCCTCGCAAACACTATAAAAAATTGTATTAACCCCTAATCTGCCCTCCCTAACATTGCCGCCACCTACCTACAATTATTAACCCCTAATCTCCCACCCACAACATCGCCGCTACTATAATAAATTTATTAACCCCTAAACCTAACTCCAACCCTAAAACCCCCCTAAAATAAATATAATTTAAATTAAACAAAATAATATTCCTAAATTTGAATAAATTAATCCTATTTAAAACTAAATACCTATAAAATAAACCCTAATATAGCTACAATATTACTAATAGTTACATTGTAGATATTTCAGGATTTATATTTATTTTACAGGCAACTTTGTATTTATTTTAACTAGGTACAATAGCTATTAAATAATTAATAACTATTTAATAGCTACCTAGTTAAAATAATTACAAAATTACCTGTAAAATAAATCCTAACCTGAGTTACAATTAAACCTAACACTACACTATAATTAAATTAATTAAATAAATTACCTACAATTAGCTAAACTAAAATACAATTAAATAAACTATTCTATAATACAAAGAAAAAACAAACACTAAATTACAAAAAATAAAAAAATATTACAAGAAGTTTAATCTAATTACACCTAATCTAAGCCCCCTAATAAAATAAAAAAAAAACAAAATAAAAAATTCCCTACCCTATTCTAAATTACAAAAGTAATCAGCTCTATTACTAGCCCTTAAAAGGGCTTTTTGCGGGGCATTGCCCCAAAGTAATCAGCTCTTTTACCTGTAAAAAAAATACAATACCCCCCCAACATTACAACCCACCACCCACATACCCCTATTCTAACCCACCCAAACCCCCCTTAAAAAAAACTCACTAACCCCCTGAAGATCTCCCTACCTTGAGTCATCTTCACTCAGCCGAGCCGAAGTCTTCATCCAATCCGGGTGATGTGGTCCTCCATCTGGTAGAAGTCTTGAGCCAAGCGGCAAAGAAGAGGTCTTCCATCCGGGCGATGTCTTCTTCCAAGCGGCATCTTCTATCTTCTGTCTTCCGGATCCATCTTCATCCCGCCGACACGGAACATCCTCCTTCCCTGATGGACTAACGACGAATGAAGGTTCCTTTAAGGGATGTCATCCAAGATGGCGTCCCTCGAATTCCGATTGGCTGATAGGATTCTATCAGGGAATCGGAATTAAGGTAGGAAAAATCTGATTGGCTGATTCAATCAGCCAATCAGATTGAGCTTGCATTCTATTGGCTGATCGGAACAGCCAATAGAATGTGAGCTAAATCTGATTGGCTGATTGGATCAGCCAATCGGATTGAACTTCAATCTGCTAACAGATAATCTCTCAGCCGTGCCACTGGACAAATCTCCCTATCACTTGCCGCCGACAATGTCGGCCATGCCCCACTAGCATCCTAGTCCATCTTAGAACGTGGAATGTACAGTAAAACTATGTCGTCCAATAACCTGACATGTGTTGTCAGCACCCCCCCTGTCTTACTCACTTTGCTTCGCGCCACCAGCTCCCCGAGGCATAAGGCTCCATGGAAAGTGAGTGTAAAAGCTGCGCAAAGTAATTTTACCTTGCCAGCGGAAGCACATACCTGCGGCAATACCGCCAGTAAAATTTTTAGTTGTGACACTGTTATTGGCTCCCGCTTATCAGGGGCCCGTATCTCAGTACGCGCCCATCCTCTCACGATCCTCTTGACCAGGAAAGTACTTCCAAAATTGGGTAACCTGTACAACTTGTTAAAGAAAGCCAAGGCCGCTAACCGACCCTTTTTAACCCCACGAGCCCTCAGCTTGGCCAACCAATTCATCAAAATTACCTGATGCCTTGCTCCTTCTGACACTCCTGAAGCCTCCCAGAATTACACCCAATCCGACCAATGCTGCACATAGTCCCGCCACATGGATGGAGCCAAGGATGCTTGAACTATGGGCAACAGTGTTTCCCAGGGACCGCCACCTGCCAAAGATAAGATGGGCATGGAACACCGTCAGAATCTGCGTGTGCTGCCAACTGTCTAAACACATCCCACCTAAATCTTGACAGTGCATCTGCTATTGTATTATTAACCCCCAGGATATGACGTGATCTAAACTCAACATTGTACTGCAGGCAATGCAGCACTAGATGCCTCAGCAATCTGACAGCCTATTGATCGAATGGACTACACTGATGTTATCCGTCCAGAATACAACAGATTTATTTGCAAACCTGGGAGCCCATAACTCCACCGCAAGCACTATTGGGAATAATTCCAACAGGTATAGGTTCTGGGTCAGTCCCTACGAAACCCAGTCCAATGGCCATACACCTTCGCTCCATGAGCCATTGAAATAGGCCCCATAGCCACTGGCTCCCACCGCATCAGTGAAGAGATGAAGGGCTTGATTAGAAGCTGGCTTCTCTCTCCACATGCACACTCCGTTAAAGTCCCGGAGAAAAATTTCCCATCTAAAATCTTTCTTCATGTCGTCAGAAATACAAAATTTCTGGTCCCCTGCGGGCCCCCCTTTTAACGGTGCTTCCAAGCTCCTGTTAAAAATCCGGCCCATGGGTATCACGCGACCCGCAAAATTAAGCAAGCCCAGCAACGACTGTAGCTCCTGAATGGACATACAATCCTTGCTAAGCGCCCCCTGCACCATACCAAGCAGCTTATCCAGCTTGTCTTGAGGCAAACAACACTGCAAGGCTACGGAATCAATCTCAATTATAAAAAACGTTAAACACGTACAAGGGCCCTGGGTTTTATCATGCGCCAAAGGAACGCCAAACTCCGCCATCAGGGCCTCCACCATGCCCATAATTTCTCGGCAACGAGGCGAGCTAGGGCCCCCCACAAACAGGAAATCGTCCTAGTAGTGGGCCACCACCCCACTACCCACAATACGCTCGATTGCCCAATGAAGGAATGTGCTGAATGCTTCAAAGTAAGCACAAGAAATGGAGCAGCCCATAGGGAGGCATCTGTGCACATAGTACCCGCCTCTGAAAAAACACCCCATCAACCTAAAAGACGAGGGGTGAATCGGTAGTAAACGGAATGCTGATTAAATGTCCATTTTAGCCATTAGCGCCCCTTGCCCAAACTTCCTGACCAGTTCTACCGCGTCATCAAAAGACTGGTAATGCACTGAGCTCATGGAGTCTGGGATGGCATCATTTACTGATGCTCCTTTTGGGTAAGAAAGGTGCTGGATCAGCCGAAACTTCCCCAGCTCCTTCTTGGGGACCACTCCAAGTGGAGAAACCACCAAGTACCGAAAAGGTGGCTCCAGATAAGGGCCTGCAATCCGTCCCAGCTCCACTTCTTTTTCAAGCTTCGCTTGAACCACCTGTGGGAATTCATAAGCCGATTTCAAATTCCTACGCCTTGAAGCCACTGCGACCACTCCATCTACCAGGATGATGAAACCTTCCGTCAACCCGGCCTGCAGCAAGCCCGCTGGGGCCCTGTCTGGGTACCTATTGATCAACGGTTCGATGGTGACCCACCTCAGAGGGGTTGCCGCCCTTTCCCACAGGAATCCTGGGTCTGCTCCGCTCCCCTGCATTATCTCTCTTCTTCGCACAATCCGAGCCCGGGTGGGGGGCGCCGCAGTACCGACAAACGTGCTGAAAGGAGCATGCCGCACCCCTATTGCACTGTTTATCTTGATACTTCCAACACTCCCGGCCTCTCCCTCCGAGCCGCGACCCTGACCTTAGTGGCCCAGCTGACCCGCCGCCAAACGGAGACGGGGGACGTTCCGGACCCAGCTACGCCCATAGGTGCATCTCCGTAGTCCCAAAATTTAGCAAAGGGTTCCCTTCCATCTTTCCCCAGAACCGCCTATCATAATCCCTCCAAGCTCCATCGTGATATCTCCTATGGATTCTTTCCATGGTGTCCAAATACTTCATGACAGCTATTGCCTGGCCTGGCCAACACTCTATGTAGCATGAAGCCAGCATGTAAAAACACTGCCTCCACTCATCAAATGTATCTGGTCTCTTTACCTTCTTTGGCCTGGGGCCCTCTTCCACCATTTCCTTCACCCGGTACGCCTCCACCGAGAGGTCGAACACGTTGATGTATCTCCCCTCCTGAATCTTCCTAATAACCTTCATCTTCAGGTAGTCATGTAGCGAATGCACCTCCCATGGATAAGTGTCCCCATGCATGGCCGCCCTGCTCGCCACCGAACCTGCAACAGCAATAGGACACCCAGGCCCCCCAGCCATACCTTCCTCGGCCAGCAACCCAGGTCCCACTAAACTCCCCTGGTTCTGTGTCTGTATTGCCTGAACATCTCTACGCAGTTTTTTAATAACATGAAACATATGTCTGTGTCCCTTGTTCAACCCTGCTACTTCCTCACAGTCAGAGCTAGAGTCACTATTGGACGAATAAACGTGTGAGCAAGTGAGATGCAAAGGTACCAACTCACCGGCTGCTGAAGTTGATGAAATTGCCACCATCGACTACTCCGCCCGCTGCTGCCGCAATTGGCTCCCAGCCTCCTGGCCCTGCACTCCTCCACTAGCAGCTTCTGCAGCCATTCTGATCCGTTCTTCCTGTAAAGAAGGAGACAAGAAGGGAGCACCTCGAGTAATTGAAGAGTACCCCTGACCCCCTGATCAGATGCACATGGATTCACACACCTGTACATACCCATGGAGCCCCCAATGCCCCCAGTGGATATCCCCAAACCCAGGGGGTTGTTAAAAATTCCCCTGTCCTAAGGTTCCGCCTGAATTACCTTACCCCACAGCACTAACCCACTGTGGGCCTACCCTTGCTGCTTGCTGCACCCCGACCACACTCCTATCAGACATGCTAATATCACACACACCGCCAGCTGCACTCCGCAATTGAGGCCTATCATGTCCAACTGACCCTCTATCAGCCCTCAGGTATACTTGATCAGATAGGGCTCTGCTAGCTTGCACCCCAGCCACACTCTTATCAGACACGCTGATATCACACACACCGCTAGCTACCCTCCGCAATTGAGGCCTATCATGCACGACTGCCCCTCTATCAGACCTCAGGCAGACTTGCCCAGACAGGGCTCCACTAGCTTGCACCTAGTCCACAGATTGCCCCTCATGAACAAGCCTTTCAGCCAGCACACCACTGCTCACAGCCCCAGGGCCTCTTTTACTGTTAGCCCCTCGCTTGTGCTCCTCAGATCTGCCACGCTGCACCTCAGAGGTCCTCTTCCCCACCTGAGGCGCTCCCTTCTTACCATGGCGCCCCCGTGGTGAAGATCCTCCCAGCCTCTCGCCTGCACTCGCTTCCGCTTCCAAATGCGCCACGCCGGAAGTGATGTCACAAATCGGTGCACCGGAAGCGACGTCACTAACCGTCACGCCAGAAGCAATGTCACCAACCGGCAAAGTAAGCGACGCCCTCGTACCGCCCAGAGGATCCATGCCACCCAAGGCCACACCCACCGACGGAGGGATCGCGGCTCCCGCTAAGGCCGCAGCCAGGGACTGAACCAAGGCCAAAACCGTCACCATTTCCTCCACCGCCGTAGGGGGCGCAATGACATCCACACTTTGAGTATCCTGAGGGGGAACAAAAGGAACCTGACCCCCACAACACAAGTCCCCACCCTGGGAAGCTAAATGCCGAGCCCCCATTTGGGATCCCCCTCTAGCATGGGAAGGCCTGATTGACCGGGGCCTAGTTTGGGAGGTAAAATGGTAGGCCCCAGGGGTTTGGGGGATATACTCATCTCCACTTGTTTCCCTTGCAGGTGTCGATGGTCGACCGGCCTTCTCATCCTCCACCAAAACGCTTTGGGGGAACCAAAACCCTATGAGCATGGTCCATCACAGCAGCTTCTCTGAACTTCTTCAGTGGCAGCAGAACAGGAAGAAGAGGCCCAAGCCTACATGACCTGCTCTCTTATACCTCAGGTAAGCCCCCCCCTTCAAAAAGCAACAATGTTGCACTAGGCATCTCACTCCCACAGGGCCTTAAACCTTAATTCCATTCCTGTCAAAATTTCCCTGCATTTCCAATATTTCCAATAATGGGATTACCTGTATGCTAAATAACTTGAAAGTGAAGCAGCATATCTGTGAAAAGCTGACTATATTACATAAACATATCTATGTAAAAAAGGAAGATATTTTACCTCACAATTTCCTCAGTAGCCACATCCCCCCACATCATGCTTATCCTGGGACTTACAAGGGAGTGTGTCACTTTATTTTCTTCCACAGTTTAAAGGAAATTTACTAGGGAATCTCTCATGTGATATCCCATGAGATTAAGGTGAAGTCACAAAAGGCCACAGTAAAGTGTTAACTCAGGACTGATGATGCTTATTGGCTATTTATGTTTTTACTTTTTTCCCCATGCAGCTGAAACAAAAAAAATGGCTGAAAGGGACAGTCAACACCAGAATTTTTGTTGTTTAAAAAGATAGATAATCCCTTTATTACCCATTCCCCAGTTTTGCATAACCAACACTGTTATATTAATAT